>NC_141832.1:7509708-7704708 GCF_982586985.1 Callionymus lyra | reverse complement strand
CAAAGTTAAAAATAAGAAATAGAACCCAACAAACTAAATCGAAGGGAAAAAAATGACTCAATAAAAATCAAAACAAAAATGTCATACGACACAAATTCTTGGAAGTGAATGGAAAGAAATTTGAAGACGGAAAAAAGAACAAATGGCGTCAGAAAACGTTTCTACGAAACCCTCCTGAGAAGAATCTTGAAGAATGATCTGAGATCTCAGAACTCTCCGGAGGTCAGAGGAAGGATCTGCTTCCTTGAACGCGTCGGGCCCCCCGTGGGCGGCACCCACAGTCACGACACCGGGGGGGGGCGCAGGTGGGAGGCCTCGGCAGAACATGTGGACGCGGCGCAGAGACGTCATGTCAGTCGGCGTGTGATGCAAACACCTCCGGGAGCCTCGCATCAAACACGGCTGCGCTGCTTACTCAAGCCCTTCCCTGACAGCTCCCGGAACCGAGGGGCCTCCGAGGACCGCCGGGCTTCCGTTGACACCCCCCGCCCCGCCGAAAATAAAAGGGAATACAGCTGTTTGCGGGGCGAGGGGGTGGGCGACGGCGCCGTGACATTTCTTTACAAAGCCGTCCAAATCTCTGGAGGCGACCGGCAGCCAATCCCGGCTAATCTACGCTGAGCCACCAATATTCACGCTAATCTGCATAACTGCATCTCCCCGACCAGATCCCACACAACAAGGGCCCGGAAAACAAAAACACCGACGGGAGCTGGCATCCCGATAAATATATCATCCGAGCAGACTCGCTCATCCGGGGTTTTTTTTTTCGAGGGGAACAAAATAGTCCAGAATGAATGTTTGATGGCCGGTGGGGGGGAGACGAGCTTCACCGTCCTTAAAAGCTGCTCGGCGGCATCTCTGTGTTCCTCCGTCTGAATGTTTTATAAGGGATCAAACTTCTCAAATCGTTCCCGGAACCGAGTGAAAACCGGCACCTGGAGGAGCTGCGGCCCGGTTCCCGAAGCATCACCTCGTTGCTCACTCTGAGAGCGCAGACCTCCTCCGAGCAGCTCGTTTCCACCATGTTGTTTTTATTTTTAACTCTGATTTTATTCTACATAGGTCAAACTTTATTGATCCCTTTGGGAAAATTCCTTTTGGGAATTCATATTCCAGTCAACAAACATCATCAATAGCAATTAGCAAACATCTGTTGCTAAAGCTAAGCTAGGTGTCTGTTATTTATGGAAGGAAAGATTTCTCGCTAATGCTGTCAAAACAATCGCTCAAATCTACGTAAGCTATTGTTGACTGGCGTCACTGTGAGAGGCCAGCTAGGTGAAGCTAGCTAATAAGGTACGACACGTGAGGCTAGCTTGTTTACAGAATTTGGCTCAGTTGGATCTCAGTTCGGTCGTGAGTTTGGAATAAAGTCATCGAAAATGACACTAACTTAAATTATAGGTTTCTGAGGAGAGGGAAGTCTGGACCCTTTTGCCCTAAATAGCAATTAGCAAACATCTGTTGCTAAAGCTAAGCTAGGTGTCTGTTATTTATGGAAGGAAAGATTTCTCGCTAATGCTGTCAAAACAATCGCTCAAATCTACGTAATCTATTGTTGACTGGCGTCACTGTGAGAGGCTAGCTAGGTGAAGCTAGCTAACTAACATAATTAGCGCTCAGTCGGATCCAGAAAAAGGTCTACAATCAATAAAACAATTTTCCTGCTAAAATCAGTATAAACCACCGTTGACAAGCGTCACTAAATAAGGTACGACACTTGAGGCTAGCTTGTTTACAGAATTTGGCTCAGTTGGATCTCAGTTCGGTCGTGAGTTTGGAATAAAGTCATCGAAAATGACACTAACTTAAATTATAGGTTTCTGAGGAGAGGGAAGTCTGGACCCTTTTGCCCTAAATAGCAATTAGCAAACATATGTTGCTAAAGCTAAGCTAGGTGTCTGTTATTTATGGAAGGAAAGATTTCTCGCTAAACGAAGCTAATGCTGTCCATACAATCGCTCAAATCTACGTAATCTATTGTTGACTGGCGTCACTGTGGGAGGCTAGCTAGGTGAAGCTAGCTAACTAACATAATTAGCGCTCAGTCGGATCCAGAAAAAGGTCCACAATCAATAAAACAATTTTCCTGCTAAAATCAGTGTAAACCACCGTTGACAGGCGTCACTAAATAAGGTACGACACGTGAGGCTAGCTTGTTTACAGAATTTGGCTCAGTTGGATCTCAGTTCGGTCGTGAGTTTGGAATAAAGTCATCGAAAATGACACTAACTTAAATTATAGGTTTCTGAGGAGAGGGAAGTCTGGACCCTTTTGCCCTAAAGAGCAATTAGCAAACATCTGTTGCTAAAGCTAAGCTAGGTGTCTGTTATTTATGGAAGGAAAGATTTCTCGCTAAACGAAGCTAATGCTGTCAAAACAATCGCTCAAATCTACGTAATCTATTGTTGACTAGCGTCACTGTGAGAGGCTAGCTAGGTGAAGCTAGCTAACTAACATAATTAGCGCTCAGTCGGATCCAGAAAAAGGTCCACAATCAATAAAACTATTTTCCTGCTAAAATCAGTGTAAACCACCGTTGACAAGCGTCACTAAATAAGGTACGACACTTGAGGCTAGCTTGTTTACAGAATTTGGCTCAGTTGGATCTCAGTTCGGTCGTGAGTTTGGAATAAAGTCATCGAAAATGACACTAACTTAAATTATAGGTTTCTGAGGAGAGGGAAGTCTGGACCTTTTTGCCCTAAATAGCAATTAGCAAACATCTGTTCATTGCTAAAGCTAAGCTAGGTGTCAGTTATTTTTGGGAAGGAAAGGTTTCTCGCTAAACGAAGCTAACGCTGTTCGAAACAATCGCTAAAAGCTACGTAATCTATTGTTGACTGGCGTCACTGTGAGAGGCTAGCTAGGTGAAGCTAGCTAGCTAACAGAATTAGCGCTCAGTCGGATCCGCAAAAAGGTTTTTCGGAATGAAGCGAACTGTCCAAAGTTGCGTTAAGTTTACTAACAGGTAGTTAGTCGTAGGAAGTCTGGACCTCTTTGCTCAAGCAGTTGCCCCTGCGACCATCCCTGATGTCCATGATCGTCTTATAGACTTTTGCACAAAACAACCACATAAAAATGAATAGTGAAAACCTTTTTTTAGCATTTGAAAAATCATCAGTTATAATTCGCTGTAATGGGGCAACAGGTGGCATTATTGTGTAAAGCTAAGCTACGTGTAGATGAGGCTCTTAATATCGAAAATAAATAAAACGAAATTAATAAAAAAGACACGTTTTACTTTCACTCCAATAGAATGTGTTCACGTTTTTGAACTTACACTTAATAAACACTTTTTATTTTAAAATTATGATCTGCTAAAATCAGCGTAAACCATCAGTGACTAGCGTCACTAAATAAGGTAAGACACATGACGCTAGTTTACAGAATTTGGCTCAGTTCGGTCGTCAGTTTTGAATAAATATATCGAAAATGACATTAACTTAAATTACAGGTTACTGAGGAGAGGGAAGTCTGGACCTCTTTGCCCCCCAAGACCCGCCTTTAAATTCCCCTGGTGTGCCTTATTGTGTCAATTGTAATACTTTTGAACAAAATGCCCACAAAATAAGAGCCTGATCTACTGAGATGCAGTGACCGAACCGAACGACTCACCTGTGTCCAGCTGTCGGTTGCGTCCTCTCAGCAGGTAGCTGAACTCTTGGCAGCGCTCGCTCTGGCTGTAGCCCCGCGGGGAGTTGAAGCAAAGCTCCTCCACCAGCACCAGCGCCTTCTTGCACAGGTCTTCATCCCAGTCTCCCGACATCCTCCAATCCGCATCGCACTCTCACCAGCAGTCAGCCAATGGCAGCCCTCGCCGCCCTCCCACCGAAGCGCTTCCGCCCGTCCACTCCTCTAGCAGCAGGGGGTCGGGGGGGGGGGGGGCGAGAGGTCCCGGGTCTGGATCACTGACGCCGGACTGAGGCGCCCATGTAGGAGCAGGTCCCTGTGAGAGACGAAGCAGGGTTTTCATTTCACCTTCAAGATAATGGCGGAGAAACAACAACTCAGAAGGTCAAAGGTCAGAGCGAGGCCGTCCGGTGGACTCGAGGTGGACTTTTATGAGTTCTAGAACACCGAGTCCCTCGCACGCCTCCGACTGTTTCACAAATTATTACAGGCTCGACCCGACACGAGGACATTTGGCGAGAGGAGAAAAGAAGCTGCGACGTGATGTTCGACAAATCCGACGCGAGCCGAAGTCATTACTCTGTAAATGTCAGGCGCCGTGTTCTCCTACCTTTATTGAACCCGGCTCGCTCCGCTCGGATCCATGTGGAATCGACTCGTCGTCCTGGTCCAACTCGTCATGTACGATGAATCTTTGAGTCACATAACCTTGGTGTGATGAACGAGGACTTTTTGGGGTTTTTTCACTTCCTCCCCACCAGGCAGGTCATGTCGCGAGGATCTCCAAACGGGTCAGAACCGGGCCGCCGGCGTCACCTGTGAGGGACGAGAGCGTGGGATCAATGAGGTGAACGTAAACAAGTTCTCGCGGACGCGGCGATGTGGAAGCGACGGACGGGTTGTGACTGCTTCACGCATGAGCCGCTCTCCTTCCTAACGAGACTTCTTGAGCGTCTTCGTTCTGAACTCATTCTGTCTCAATAAAGCAGGTCAATGCCCAAAATCCAGTTCTCACAGTCGGCGCGTCTCCGGGGGGCTGCGGAGATTGAAACCGAAAACCTGATTCTGATAAGAGATCCGCTGCAAACGAGGTTGTTCTCGGTCGGCCGGGGATAAAAGCTGGAGGATTAAGATTTGACTCGTGGCGCAGTGACACTGGATCACAGGTTGGTGGCGCAACCTTTGATGAAACCACAGCAATAGACCGGAGGTTTTTTCTGTATCAGGAGGTTTAGACCGAGACACTGACAAGTACAGAGGGGGTACAGACCAAGACAAGACCAAGACTTATGAGTCTAGAGACTGAAACAGAACCAAGACTAGACCGAGACAAGACGAGAAGAGAAGAGAAAAGAAAAGAAAAGAAAAGAAAAGAAAAGAAAAGAAAAGAAAAGAAAAGAAAAGAAAAGAAAAGAAAAGAAAAGAAAAGAAAAGAAAAGGCAAGACAAGACAAGACAAGACCAAGACTTATGAGTCTATAGACTGAAACAGAACCAAGACTAGACCGAGACAAAACAAGACAAGACGAGACAAAACAAGACAAGACGAGACAAAACAAGACAAGACGAGACGAGACGAGACGAGACGAGACGAGACGAGACGAGACGAGACGAGACGAGACGAGACGAGACGAGACGAGACGAGACGAGACGAGACGAGACGAGACGAGAAAAGAAAACAAAATAAAAGAAAAGGCGAGACAAGACAAGACAAGACAAGACAAGACAAGACAAGACAAGACCAAGACTTATGAGTCTATAGACTGAAACAGAACCAAGACTAGACCGAGACAAGACGAGACGAGGCGAGACGAGACGAGACGAGACGAGACGAGACGAGACGAGAAGAGAAAAGAAAAGGCAAGGCAAGGCAAGACAAGACAAGACAAGACAAGACAAGACAAGACAAGACAAGACAAGACAAGACAAGACAAGACAAGACAAGACAAGACAAGACAAGACAAGACAAGACAAGACCAAGACTTATGAGTCTATTGACTGAAACAGAACCAAGACTAGACCGAGACAAAACAAGACGAGACGAGACGAGACGAGACGAGACGAGACGAGACGAGACGAGACGAGACGAGACGAGAAAATAAAAGAAAAGGCGAGGCGAGGCGAGGCGAGACGAGACGAGACGAGACGAGACGAGACGAGACGAGACGAGACGAGACGAGACGAGACGAGACGAGACGAGACGAGACGAGACGAGACGAGACGAGACGAGACGAGACGAGACAGCACCAGGAGAACATCAAAAACTAGACCAAGACCAAGACAATACCAAGACCAAGACAATACCAAGACCCATACAATACAAGACCAAGACAAGAACAAGACAACACCAGGTCAACACCAAGAGAACACCAAAGCTAGACCAAGACCAATACAAGACCAAAACACTAACAACAGAGACTGTTGAGACCAAAAAAACAACCAAGTCGTTGATACCAAACCAAGAACTAGACCGGAGGATGTTTATACGAGACCCTGACCAGAGAGAGCAGAGACCAGAGCAAGACTTGAGAGAGTTGAGATCGAGTCAAGACCGAGACACTACCGAGAGTATAGAGGACAGAACGAGACCTAGAATGAAGGTAAAAAAGAAAGTAGAGTAAAACAAAGACAAGACTAAGACTGGAGAATTTCAAGACCGAGAAAAGACCCTTACCAGAGAGTTTAGACAGCAAAAGAAGACCAAGACACTACAAAGATTGGAGAGAGTCTAGACCAGGAACAGAGATGGTACAGTAGCAGCTAATCCTCACGCTATCTACTGGTCCTCCAGCTCAATTTAGACAAAACAAGACCAATTAAAATAAGTTATTGTGTAGAAGTCCTGCAGGGAACAGTATGAATAAGACCACCTGGACAGATGTCAGCAGCTGCAGAATTTGGAGGAACTCTGAAATAATAAAGCTGGAGGATCATAAATCATCAAGAGCGAGGGGTCCTCACAGGTCCCCGTCGGACCGTTGGATCCTTGTAAAACTGGAGGAGCGACTCCTCCAACATCAGGTCTTGTCAGGGAAAACAAGGGCTATTGATCACCTGACGAGCGAGGCTCGGTGGGACGTCAGGGTCGGCCCGTCAAGACTTGAGTGGCACCGCTCCGGGAAAAAAGTTCTCCTTGAGCGTCGCCTCGTCTGTCGGCCGTCAATCAACCGCCCGGTTTTGAAAAGAGACGCGTGTGACGGACTTGGACTCGAGACAGACTTTGAAAAGAGCCTCTTTAACAACACTTTTGTGCTTTACTCTCAAATAACAAACTATCGGGCTGTCAATCATTCCTCGCCGTTTTAACTGGGGAAACAACAGCAGAGAGGAACAAGAGTCATGACCAACATGAAGACAATGATCTCTTTAAGTCTTTCTTATCGACTCAAGGGTCAGTCTTGGTCTTTGCTAATGTGTTCTCGACATCTCCAGCAGCCTCAACATTACTTTGATCAAAACATATCAGTGTTTTCTCGACACGTTTTTGCTGAGTCAGCACCAGAGAGGAACCTAAGCAAGACGCTCCACGATACCGACTTGAGCAGGGGTTGATAAACGCTGTAGCGCCAGTAGGGGGCGTCTGTTAGAAGGTTCATCTGACACTTTCCTTCCTTTTGTACTGGTTCTGGTCCGAGACTTTTTTTTTTTCACCTGTGAGTCAATTTTACTAAAACAGTTCTTCCTAATGAATGGTAGGAAGATGTATTGTAATCAATAAAGTTTATCCATCCATCCATCCATCCATCCATCTACGTATCTAAGTATCTACATATCTACGTATCCATCCATCCATCCATCCAGCCACCCATCCATCCATCCATCCATCCATCCATCCATCCATCCATCCATCCATCCATCCATCCATCCATCCATCCATCCATCCATCCATCCATCCATCCATCTAGTCACCCACCCACCTACCACCCACCCATCCATCCATCCATCCATCCATCCATCCATCCATCCATCCATCCATCCATCCATGCATCCATCCATCCATCCATCCATCCATCCATCCATCCATCCATCCATCCATCCATCCATCCATCCATCCAGTCACCCACCCACCCTACCACCCACCCATCCATCCATCCATCCACCCATCCATCCATCCATCCATCCATCCATCCATCCATCCATCCATCCATCCATCCATCCATCCATCCATCCATCCATCCATCCATCCATCCATCCATCCAGTCACCCACCCACCCTACCACCTATCCATCCATCCATCCATCCATCCACCCATCCATCCATCCATCCATCCATCCATCCATCCATCCATCCATCCATCCATCCATCCATCCATCCATCAATCCATCCATCATCTACGTATCTATGTATCTACATATCTACGTATCTATCTATCCATCCATCCATCCATCCATCCACCCACCCACCCACCCAAGCACCCATCCATCAACCCACCCACCCATTCATCCATCCATCCATCCATCCATCCATCTACGTATCTATCTAGCTACATATCTACGTATCCATCCATCCATCCACCCACCCACCCACCCATCCATCCATCCATCCATCCATCCATCCATCCATCCATAAATCCATCGATCAATCCATCCATCCATCCATCCATCTATCCATACATCCAATAAAAACACGAAACCTGAAGTTTGAAAATTGAATTGAACTTGGGGCTCGGGGGCCAAATCCGGCCCGCCAAGTCCTTTTATGTGGCCCACCAGCTGGTTTACTCAAAATCCAGGTAGGTTTTTATTAATTTTGATACAGTTACCTATACAGACGTCAGTGTTTAAGATAAGATAAGGGACTGAGATTATGGAAGTCAACAATAAGAGTAAACTCATTTTTTTGGGTGAAGACGAAAAACACAGAGATGTTTCAAATAATTTAAGGTTCAAAGAATGAAAATTCGAAATCATACTTGTTTGATGAATATGACTTTAGTTTGTTCTATGACTAAAAATGCTAAAAGACGTGCTTGAGTTTGACGCCGATGAGCTACGACGTGACATCGCCGCGACCCTTGAGCCCGACCAGACAGAACAGATGGTCTCAAAAGGCTGACGCTTCATTCAAAAGGTTTTTTTCCTAAATCGTCAATATCTCCGACATGTCTCCGGTGCCCTTCGTCCACGTCGCCGAGATCCATCAAACGGACTTCAGTCGATGCTCCTGTTAGGTTTCCAGTCGTCACGCTCGTCTCCAGAAGTCAAAACAAGCCAACATCCATCAATCAGCCGCACCTCCGCTGCCGGGCCATTAAGATAGTAAATCTGTCCGAGCGACTTTAAATCTCACCACGTCTCAATCAGAAGAATGGACGTCTGGCACATGGCGAGGCTCACGGCGGGGGGGGAAGTGACACAGCAAGTCCAGATCCAAGTGGATTCGAAGACCAGCGCCGTGTTTACAAAGGCGGTTTATTTTTAGGTTGCACTCAGGTGAAGCGCATCAGTGGAGTGAAGTAGCAAAACAAAACCTCCCACAGAAGCTCCATTGACTGCAGAGCTGATGTGGATCAATACACTCGGGGAGTGAACACAACACGGCAGCGGCGCAGCCGGGAGGTCGCCGCCCGAGAGGAGGCGAGGAGCCGGCACGTTGTCACCGGGAGTCCTCGCTCTGGTCTGGATTCTTTCATGAGCCTCGAGGCATTCATCCGGAAGATGTCTGGCTCTCAGCGACGCTCCCACCGGGGACGGAAATTCACTTTCCTTACCCGCCTCGTCGAGGAAGTTCAAACCGTCTGGACTGAAACCACGGTTTTAACGTCAAAGTTCAAAGTCTCTAGTCGACTGACGACTTGAAGCCGAGCCGGAGAACAAGAGCCGTCCCGAAAACCCCGGACTCTGTGAAATAGGAGTCTGGAGCGGTTGCTGACCAGCAGGACTCGACTTCCAGCGAGATACTGGAAATTTACTTGTTTTCCCTTTTTTTCTGGATCCAGACCAAGAGGCTCAAAAGCCAACAATGCTCCGAGAGAGATTCAATTCAATTCAATTCAATTTTATTTAAAGTGTCTTATCATTACAAAGTTATCTCAAGACACTATACAGTTGAAATAAGACTACAGTTGATTAAGGAAAAATAGATCCCAGCAATTCAACAAAGAGCAAGAAACAAAACACTGTACAGTGAGCAATGGCGAGGAAAAACTTCCTTTTAGAAGGCAGAAACCTAGAGCGGAACCAGACTCATTACAGAGATAATAACACTAATGACGACGCACAACTCCTGATACTCACACTGTAAATACGTCATCTTCGTCATAAAAAGTATTTGATATAATAAAAGTTTGACTTGTTAAAGGGTTTAAATTGTACTCATTTTCTGTAACGTCCCAGTTACTTGAAATACACACTTAAATATGTTTTTTCATAACAATAACTTGTGTCGAGGCTTCAATCCAAGAGGGACGTTAAAGACGAGCAGTATTTGGAGGAATTTGGATGTTTTTAAGTGTCTTTTTGGATGAAGATGAAGACAACTGAGCTCCAGTCTCTACATTAAAATGAACAAACCTTTTTGTCTACAACTCTGAAAGAGGAACAGATTACTCTGAAAATAACATTAGTCTCCATGAAGGTAAGAAATCATCATTGGTAACCGACCTGCACCTCATCACACACGACAAGAAGGATCTGTCTCGCCTGACATCGATTCAGAACTCTGCAGCTAGAATTCTGACCCGCTCTAGTAGAAGAACCAACAAACATCTCAACACATTTTTATTCGTTCAGGCTTTTCCTTGATTCTCTGAGACTCCTGTGTTGTTCTTGGTGTTATCTTGACCTATTAAAGTATATATTTTTATTGAGTATTGTTTTGATTGTTTAAGCGCTTTGTGACCCTGGTCTGGAAAAGCACTTTCCAAATATTACTTACTTACTTAAGTCTTCTCGTCTGGACTATTGTAACAGTTTATTTTCATGTCTAAACCAGAAGGATCTTCTCGCCTGCAGTTGATACAAAACTCTGCAGCGAGAATTCTGAGCCGCTCTAGTAGAAGAACTCACATTTCTCCGATCCTTAAAACTCTTCACTGGCTTCCATTTTCTTTCAGGATCAACTTTAAAATTCTGGTTCTTACTTTCAGAGCTATTCGTGGTCAGGCTCCTCCTTACATCAGTGATCTGATCCAGCCTTACACCCCAGCTCGGGCTCTGAGGTCTGTGGATCAGAATCTACTTATGGTTCCTGAACACGGTTCAGGACCAGAGGAGAGAAATCTTTTCAGGCTGTTGCTCCTAAGCTTTGGAACGATCTTCCTCTCTTTGCTCTTGATGATCTACTGACTCCTTTAAGAAACATCTTAAGATGTTTCTATTTGTTCAGGCTTTTCCTTGATTTTCTGGAACTCCTGTGTTGTTCTCAGTATTATCTTGACCTTTAAAGTATGTTCTTTATTGAATATTGTTTTGATTGTTTAAGCGCTTTGTGACCCTGGTCTAGAAAAGCGCTATACAAATAAAAATTACTTACTTACTTACTTACTTCCATGTTCTGTTCCAAAGACATTGTTATACATGTGATATTACTCAATACTGTGCAGGAGCCAAGGTCTCGAGAAAAACTCTGATCCGATTTATTTGCTCCAACATCAACAAGCTCACCTGTAAAATACTGTTTCCTGCCAACGAGTCTCACTTCCTCACCTCAGACTGAACCCGTACAGGAACCAGATAATCTGCTGAAGCTCCAGAATCTCTTCAGTCTGACTGACACAGATCTGCGAGCGGGATCTGCTTCTGGGGATGGATCGCAACACCCGGACCGCTGCGCTCCGGGAAACTTCCCCGATAAGAACATTTGAGACGCTTTCTGATGAATTTGAATCAGTCGCTTCCTGAAGTCTGTGATCTGCGGCGACGCCACCGTCTCGCCCTCACACTGGCTAGCTGATGACGTGATGTCGCCATGGATACCTGGAGTCAAGGTTGTTTTCCATACACTCGATACACTTGAGGTGTAGGAGGGCCTGTCTCGTCCACAAACAGGTTTTCCTCCGAGGCGCCTGAGGAAGCAGGTGAAAGCAGGTGAAGCATTATGGTCGCCTGGTAAGTAATGAGTGAGCGAAAAAAAAAAGGGTGTCGCTGGAAAACAAGGAGGCGCATTAAAGTAGCCGCGGCTGCTTTATTGCTTACTTTACAATGTATTAGATTCTTGCCTCTCGCACCGTTGTACGATAAACTACTGACCGGAGGAGAAAAAGTCGAGCTAATCAAGCAGCAGACGGTGAGAACGTTTACGATCCCACAGGTGCGAGAAAAGGAAGGCAGATAAGAATAGCTGGCAGAGCAGGAGGACGTCTGGGAATCGCGAGACTAGGGCGAGCGTCGGGAGGAGTGACAGGTGGACTTTATCAGGAGGGAGTGGAGACACAGAAAGATCTGGCCTTCTTTAAAACTCTCACCAAACATCAGGCTGTGCACGACACCGACCACCGAAGAGAACTTCCTTGAATCCGTTCCGGGGGACACTTGTTGGCGACTCAACGACTTCCTGCCTTCTCTGAAGTTGATGTGAAAAAATGGGTCAATCTTCATAAGTTAGTTTGGAGTCAAAATGGTGGAGCTGAGGGTCAGAATTATACATTCATCTTATTCGGACGATGAAAAAAAAACAACAAAGATTTGGTCCATCGGATCCTTCAGATCCATTATCTATTAACGCATATGTCGTCGTAGAATTTGGGATCTGATTGGTTCCGGACATTCAAGGTCGACATGTGTTGCTAGAACTAACCTGCGACCCTGTTGCCCCGAACATGTTCTTGTAGCACAACATTTTGCAGCAGGTTCTAGAACTAGAAAAGGGGTGAGGAGACCCTTTGAGTGCCTTAAACGAGCTATTCATGGTCAGGCTCCTCCTTACATCACTGATCTGATCCAGCCTTACACCCCAGCTCGGGCTCTGAGGTCTGTGGATCAGAATCTACTTATGGTTCCTCGCACACGGCTCAGGACCAGAGGAGAGAAATCTTTTCAGGCTGTTGCTCCTAAGCTTTGGAACGATCTTCTCTCTCTTTGCTCTTGATGATCTACTGACTCCTTTAAGAAACATCTTAAGACGTTTCTATTTGTTCAGGCTTTTCCTTGAATTTCTCGAACTCCTGTGTTGTTCTCACTATTATCTTGATCTTTAAAGTATGTATTTATTGAGTATTGTTTTGATTGTTTAAGCGCTTTGTGACCCTGGTCTCGAAAAGCGCTATATAAATAAATATTACTTACTTACTTACTTACTTAAACCAGGGATGGCCGGAGTGCGCCACAAAGGGCTGCAGTGGGTGCAGGTTTTTGTTCCAACCAATCAGGAGGACAACTTGTTCAGGGTGTAAATAGTACCCACACTTGGGGTTCCTGTTCCCCAGTCATGGGATACAAGCTAGTGACACATCATCTGTGGTTTCTAAACCTGATCTGGTTCCACAGAAAAGTGTCTCCGTGTGGCGTAGTCAGAGAAATGGAAAACTCTCCGATGAATAATCGCAGAATTCACCGAGTCAGGTGTCCTGTCGGACTGATCACTCGTTCGAGGGTAACTGGATGTTTTCCGTCGGCTCCGGTTCCAACCGACTTCCGTCTTCTCCTGTCATCGGCACCTGCAGGTCCTTGTTAATCCGCCGCGTCGCTCGTCGTTTTGCTTTGTTCTTGATTTCATACATACGGACCCGTGAGATGCTCTTTGTCAGTCTTCTTCTAGGCTCATTTTTGGGGGCAAAAAAAACACAAAGATGCGGCTTTTGAACAACACTGATTTGGTCCCTCGTGGAAGAGGTTGAATTTTAACGTTCTTTCAAATTCGAGCGACACGAAGAAGTCGTGCCGTCACGACTTGATTTCGTGTGTTGACTCGAACAAGCCTCGAATAAGGCCACACCCGGGTGAGGTCCAAATATATCGAAAATGATCTATTAACAACAAACCAACAGGGCATTTTCCTGACTAATCCATCACTCAGACTGGCGACTACGATTCATATCCTAACCATGAACTTGAACTGCTTACACTGCTGTAAAACAGTACAGTTGAGTCCAGTGTCTAATACATGTTATGAATCTCTACAAACATTCTGTTTGTTTTATCAACTTTGGAGCCACAACGAATCTTTCAAAGGGGTCTTTAAGTATTTTATCCTGGTGGACGTCTTTTTGCAACTGTTGCCTTTGAAGTTCGGCTTGTATTCATGGCAGCGAAAAAATGGCTCTTAGCTTAGCTGGGCCTGAAGATTGAAATCAAATAATCTGCAGTTTGAAAGAGTTTCTTGTGTCTTTTGTAGCGTTCGCTTCGTTCTCCAAAATGGCGTTTTTTTAATACACGAACGTGTGTCGTGCACTCTAGGATCCCATTAAACTGTAATCTCTGGGTTTCAAAATGTTCTTTGGGCAAAAAAAAAAAAACATGACAAAGAAACAAAATGTCTTGTTCATTTTCCCCCCAAAATCAGTCCACTTATGCTAGCACCGGCTTGTACCCCCTCCCGCTGATAGAGGGCACGACCTCTCGGCGCCGGCGCTGCCGTTTCCTCCCGTTTTCGCCTTGCATCACTTCCTTTCGGGGGCAACTCTCCGCCTGAGACGATGTTCAATCGCACATCGCTGCTCATCGGTCCGAGACGGATGGATGCACAAGCGTAAACAGATACCGGGGCCGCGATTGCACGTCCCTTTTTTTTTTTTTTTTTTTTTTTCCGGTGACTCGCCTGAGCCGGAGCGCTGCCGTGTCTCACCGGGACGGAGGCGGCGCCAAGATTGAACCCGGGGATATTAATGTCTATCGACTAGAGATAATAGCTTCGCCCGAGCCTTCAGCCCCTTCAGGTTGTTTCCGATTTAGCCCGGTCCGGTAATAGCCCCTGGACATCCTCTCGGCAGATAAATAAGACGGGGGGACGGGGGGGCCTGGACTTCGGTGGGAGACCATCCATCTCCATATAAAGGCGCGATCAAACGCGTCGGCTCCAGACGGACACCTTTTTATCTCGGCCTATTTCCACGTTCGAAAAGGGGGCTCTCTCTCTCCGTCGCTTCCATTTTTAGCTGCAACTGTCTGAATTATCTATAACGAGGAGCAGCAGAAGCTCCCGCCGCCTTCAGCCTGCACTCTGGGAATAATGACACAGATTCGTAGGCCTTCATGTTGCTGCTCTGTCAGAGTGTTTTGCATAAATATGATGGCAAGACGTGGCGAGGGAGGTGGGGGGGGGTGGATGGAGGGAGGGGGTCACGCACGTCACCTGTCGTCCGTCCGTAACAATGGAGGTGAAGGATGCAGCGGCGGGGATTGGCTCGTGATGCACACAAATGAAATATTAATGGCAGACGGATCAGGGGCAGTGCGGTGGTGGTTCAGGGGATGCGCAGGGAAGTCGTGGAGAAAGACGAAAACCTACCTTTTCCTCGTCTTCCTCGGCGATGGAGCGTCCGAGATGCGGCGGCGTGTAAAAAGGGACAATCCGCCCTCCTCCTTGTCTTGCAGGCGAGGACGAAGCAGACTGAGAGGGAGAGAACAGACTAAAACGATCTCTCTGCCCTCCCCTCGTCTCCCTCCTGTTTCCTGTGCGCTTCTCTTCTATTTTTCTCCCCTCCTTGTGTATATTTGCCTCCTCTCTATTTCTCTCTCCCCTCCCTTCCTCCGTCTCTCTCCATCCCTCCCTCTCTCTCTCTCTCTCTCTCGGCTGCTCGCTCTGTTTCCTCGCTGTGCTCTGAATACTAATAGTCTCACATCCTCCACAGCTAAAGACACACTGATGTATGTGAGGTGTGTGTGGTGTCGAGAGACTGCGATGTGTGGTTTGATGGCCTCTCTCAGCCCCGGGGAGGATCGGGACCCGGGGCTCGGGGGTTTGTGGCTGTGATTGGATCATGTTGGGCCTGGAAGAAGCGGCGCCGGTGTCGGGATGTTAAATGTTTTTACGAGGAGACGTGGAATGAGGAGGATGAATCCGATGAAGCCATCAATCCCGACCCATCCTTTATTTTCGTCCCAGTGCTCCAGGGGTGCACTTGACCCCACCTATATGTCCTAAGAACCTCCCCCCAGGTGAAGTCCGTCTTACACCGACTAATTTGTTATTGGAATAGTGAGACATTCAGTGCTGGACGGACGGAGCTTCATAAAGTATCGTCTTCATTTCCAGAACCAGTAGATCCGACTCTATGCCACACATATGTATCGACACACAACATCTACCCAACAAAAACCCAACCAGTGCAGGAAAATAGTTCGACAACGGATCCTCCTTTCTGGGCACTACGAAGAGCTGGTCTATAGTTAATGTGGGTCTTTGGAACTAAATAATACTCAGTATTGCTCCTAGGGTCCCAGCGGCTCCAAGGGCAAGAACTCACTGTCAAGTCCGAGGACACTAAACATCAATATGGGAACCGAGACCTGGGAAGGTCCCCAGAACACCCGCCAACCTCCCGACCACTGTTCTCACGTCCCACAGATGAGGGGCTCTAGGACCAGACCCCCAAACTTTCATCAACCCAGGGGGTCCAGGGCTGTTCCAGGAACTTGCACAGGTTCTGGCATACACACTAGGAACCAGAACCCCCCCCCCCCCCCCCAGATTGGCATTTGGATTTTGGTTCTCTCTGTCCTTACGAAACGTAGTCCTAAAAATGACTGACAGAACAAGACCAAGAACAAGCTTCATTGTCGTCGTGGAAACCAGTTTCTTGTCCATTCTTCAGACGGTTGCTTTAGCACCGGCATCCTTTCCAAAAAAGTTGGCAAAGGCTGTGGGGATTGTAAACAACGTTGATCTGTGGTCCAGGATCTTGTTAGGACGAGCCGCGGTCTTGTTGTAGCTGAAATGAGATTAAGACGTTCCCGCCGGACTCGCCTCCTCGGACTCCTCCCCTGCCGTATCGTAAAAGATAAAAGATAATCAGGACTAGTCTCGCTGCCGTGGAAATGTTATCGCCGAGCTGTTTACCAGGAACCGGGAACTCCTTCGGGTGACATTTCGGGTGTTCCCTGGAAAGAGACGGTTACTCCGGTGGCTTGACGTCTGTACCAGGTACGTGGCAACCGTCCAAACATGGCCTGGAACTGTCTTCAGACCCGATCCGTGGAACTGCGTCGCCTATTCTTTGTCCTATTAAAAGCACTTTACAGCGTAACAACATGACGTTATGATCCTTGAAATTGCTGAGTCACTCTCATCTTTGTAGTTTTTTCTCCATTTAGCTTCAGTACATCATTATCATCAACTGTTTACGTTTATATTTGTGTTTTTTTTTAAGTATTTCATGACCAATGCTAAGTCTGACAGCATGTTAATGGAATTTGTCAATAACATTAGCTTAAAGCTACAGCAATTACAACATATTTTTCCTCGATAACCACAGTTTAACCGTAGACCCTTAAGAAAAAAACCCTCTAAGTGACTGACCCACAGGGCGATCGCAGAACACACCCGACCCCCCGAAATGAAACCCATTTTCAAGTTTTTAATTAATGTTGCCGTCGGAGAAATTTCAATTTCAAAGCCCGGCTCCGCTGCAGGAGCTAACGCGCTAACGGGAGCGATCAAACGTTTGTGCTGACGGAATCGAAAAAAAAGATCAAAGCCCCGGTGTTTTAATTCAGGTGTCGTCGCCCGAGCCCGGCGCCAGGACCGGCTCGCCTGTCAACGCTTCACCTGGTTGGAATAATGAGCGCGAAGCTGCTGCGCTCGA
This sequence comes from Callionymus lyra, assembly GCF_982586985.1. NCBI lineage: Eukaryota > Metazoa > Chordata > Actinopteri > Syngnathiformes > Callionymidae > Callionymus > Callionymus lyra. The sequence goes on along the minus strand of NC_141832.1, from coordinate 7,687,392 downwards.
CACCTTTATGTAACGCGAGCGCTTCCTCTGACCCTCGAGATGTTCCTCGCTAACAGGCTGGACCGCCGCCGCGCTCTCAATGTTTTGACACGACGTCGGCGTCTGTGTCACATAAGTCTTTAGACCATGTGACCCTAACGGCGGCGATTTAAAAAGTGATGACGTTTTGGTCGTTCCACCCGGGCCGCACCCTCCTCTTCATCTTCCTTTTCTACGTCTCCGAGGCAATGTTATGTCGTGAAGTTACTGGCCCGAGGTGACTCTGAGATCGTGTTGGGAAGATGATGGAGGTCAGACGGAGGACTTTAATGTTCCCGCAGCCCAAATGATTCTCATCAAAGATCTTGTCTCGCTAACGATGATGCACTTCCTGGAATAATTTAGAGTCTGAAGACGGATCACGCCGCTCCCGGACCAAAACGTTTCCCTCGCCAGGTCACTAGAAGAGGAAACAACGTATCGTCTCCGAAGAGACGACGGTGACAGGAAGCAGGACGATGCCTGCGGCGAGCGATGATGGAGCGATAAACAAGAGTAAACACTGACCTCTGTTAGCTGTCACGGCGGAGCAGAGCCGCGGTCAGACGGTCCAGGAGGCGACCAGGGGAGGAAGGGAACCCAAAAACTGCTGCTGTCAAGTCCTTCTTCAGTTCAAGTCACTCCGACAACCACAGGTTTTTTGGGGGGGGGGGGGACAGACGAGGACGCTCCCGTGCGAGCCCCGGACCAGCGGAGCCAAGAGTGCCAGATGTGTTTTGAGAAACGAGGCCGAGCGACGCCGGAGGAGGTGAACCGTGAGATCGCGGGTCACGCTCCGTTAGACTTGTTTTCACCACAACTGAAATGAGGTCTAATGTGACTGGAGGTCTTTAATGAGTCAACACATCCGAAGCGTCCTGGCCGAGTCACACAGGAACATGGATGATACACTGAAGGTTCATCTTGAACTTACCACACATTCTCGGGCCAGAGTGACGTCTGACATGCATGACACTGCAACGATGAAGAGGAGGAGGATGAAGGTCAGGCTGATGAAGGTGAGAATGATGAAGGTCAGGCTGATGAAGGTGAGGATGATGAAGGTCAGGCTGATGAAGGTGAGGATGATGAAGGTCAGGCTGATGAAGGTGAGAATGATGAAGGTCAGGCTGATGAAGGTGAGGATGATGAAGGTCAGGCTGATGAAGGTGAGGAGGCTGAAGGTCAGGCTGATGAAGGTGAGAATGATGAAGGTCAGGCTGATGAAGGTGAGGATGATGAAGGTCAGGCTGATGAAGGTGAGGAGGATGAAGGTCAGGCTGATGAAGGTGAGGAGGTTGAAGGTCAGGCTGATGAAGGTCAGGTTGATGAAGGTGAGGATGATGCAGGTGAGGAGGCTGAAGGTCAGGCTGATGAAGGTGAAGATGATGAAGGTCAGGCTGATGAAGGTGAGGAGGCTGAAGGTCAGGCTGATGAAGGTCAGGCTGATGAAGGTGAGGATGATGAAGGTCAGGCTGATGAAGGTAAGGATGATGAAGGTCAGGCTGATGAAGGTGATGAAGATGAAGGTGAGGATGATGATGAATGTGACGAAGATAAATGTGAGGCTGATGAAGGTGATGAAGATGAAGGTGAGGATGATGAAGGTGATGAAGATGAAGGTGATGAAGATGAAGGTGACGAAGTTGAATGTGATGAAGATGATGATGAAGCTGATGATGATGATGATGAAGGTGATGAAGATGATGATGAAGGTGATGAAGATGATGATGAAGAAGAAGGTGATGAAGATGAAGGTGAGGATGATGAAGGTGACGAAGATGAAGGTGAGGATGATGAAGGTGAGGATGATGAAGGTGATGATGGTGAAGGTGATGAAGATGAAGGTGATGAAGATGAAGGTGAGGATGATGAATGTGACGAAGGTGATTGTGAGGATGATGAAGGTGATGAAGATGAATGTGACGAAGATAAATGTGAGGATGATGAAGGTGATGAAGATGAATGTGACGAAGATAAATGTGAGGATGATGAAGGTGATGATGATGAATGTGACGAAGATAAATGTGAGGATGATGAAGGTGATGAAGATGAATGTGACGAAGATAAATGTGAGGATGATGAAGGTGATGAAGATGAATGTGACGAAGATAAATGTGAGGATGATGAAGGTGATGATGATGAATATGACGAAAATAAATGTGAGGATGATGAAGGTGATGAAGATGAATGTGAGCAATGTTCCCCCTAAGCTGCGCAATCACGCTCCGCTCGAACATACTCAGCGCACCTCAGTGAGTGACAGGTGTCACAGCCAATGATACGATACGATTTACTTACGCGACGCAGCCGCGTGATTTAATAAAATATGATATAATAAAGGAGTAAAGAGAGCTCAGATTGGCTGCTGTGCATGTCAATCAAATCGTTATTGCGCCGATTGGTTGTCAATTTGATTGATCATGTCAGACATGTTGAAAATGAGTTGAGTCTGCAGTCTGACTCCACCACTTCTGACACGTGAGCAGAAGCGCTGACATCAGCACTCTTACGAAAGCGCTCCGCGGTTGCGTCACGGCAGCTGGAGTCGTACTCGCACACTCACACACCGGAAGGGATTTTCCGACCCGTCGGACTCCGGCGAGGAGCGTCTTTGGACAGGTGCCATATGCAGCAAACGTGAAGGTCAGGACCCCCGGTGGTCCCGTGGTGGAGCTGAGGACGACTCACCAGCTGCTGCTGCCCAGGTGGGAGCAGGAGCCCAGGGTTCAAGTGGTGAATGGGTGTTTAAAAAAAAAGTAGTATCATAATTTAACACTATTTTCTGTTAATAGCATTGAGCGCAGTGGGACAGCAGGTGGCAGTAGTGATCCAAAACTGTGCGAAAACAGAGACCAATCCTTCAAAAGATTCCTGGATCCAGATGGTGGTCAACGGTTTTTAAGTTATTTTGTGGACAGAAGGACAAGAACTATTCAAAGATGATCCGTGATCATCTCCTGCCACGGTCGTGTCACGTGACACGCCTGCGCCGCCGAGCGCTCGCGCCGTGAAGAAACCGTGAACCATGTGACCTTTTCCTGCAGACAGAAGACGTTTGCCGCTCGATTGACTTGAGTGTTCCTCGAAATGGTGGCACGATTATCAACGCTTCATGACTCATGAGGATGATATTTGAAGCTCAGCGGTTACCGTGACGATGCAACTCTCGTTCCAAGAAGAAATCTTTTGACAAAAGTTCAGACGAGACGACAACAAGTCAAAGAAACAACGGCGTCAAAACTAAAGCGGGAAAAGATTCCCTTTGTTTACGGTTTGTGCTTCTTCTTCTTCTTCTTCTTCTTCTTCTTCTTCTTCTTCTTCTTTTTCTTTAAAAACTAGGCTCAAATCTACGCTCACAACTTCCTCCGCATCACTTCCTGTGGTGAGTCAGAAAATGGGTTAAACTACTTATGAAAAGCAAATATCGGGGGTTATGTTTTGATAACCTGAGTGTATGTCATCTGAACAACCCTCTCAGTACCCATGACTACAACAGCTCCTATGATGCTTTGCCGCCCAGCCGACCAACCAAACCAAATCCGTGTTGACATGGCAACATAGACGATGAACTCAAATACAGTATTATACAGTAGCGTTGGGTCGTCACTAGGTAGAGCAGTGTGTAGAAAGGCATCATGGGAGTTCAATGTTTTGTTGGCACCGTACAACACGTCCTCACACCCGAGGCGTCGTACCGTCCGACGCACCGTAAGTAAGGTGGGAGCGTCAATTCGCGTGTCCCCCAAACTAAAAACTAAAAACAAGACCATCATGTGGACTTCGTAATCCGAGCATTGGGTTTAAAACTTGGCCGCAGACATGGAGTTTGAAACTGTGTCATAAATGGATGCCTCCGTTCAAGGACGTCTCTTCGGTACCTGAGCAGTTCTTTCACTTTCCTGACAGATTCTGGGCTGGAGTTTTTGTGGGCGACGACCTGACTCATGGTAAGTCGACTCACGGGAAGATATTTTTCCAAGTCCGACTCCCCCCCCCTGTATTTGCATCCCTTCTGCACCGTCTTATCCCGTCCCTGCGGGCGGCGCCCCCTCCGATCCAGGAGACTAATCTCATCGTTTCGGCCTCTTCTTGAGCGGTTCATCATTTTCTCCTGGCAGTTTGGTTTTCGGTGCGTCTCACCAGAGTCCGCCTCGAGGAGACTTCCTTCATCTTCTGCAGTGACACACCAGCCTCTATATTTCACCCCCGCGAAACCGTTGAGACGCCACGCTCTCGGGCCTGATGCACTCCGGCCGTATGGATCCGCCTGCTCTGCCAGCGAAGCACTCGGCTCCGAGCGAGGGAATTAAACCCACCGGGTTTTTAAGAAGATAGATTAAATAGTGAGGCAGGGGGAGTCGAGGAGGGGGGGAGGCTGAGCTCCGGTGCAGGAGGCGGGAGTGGGTGGGTACGACGCGAGAGGTTGCCAGCGGGGTGTGGGCGAAGGGGGCCGGACCCTCTGACGTGGCTGACAGTACCGTGGGAGGACGGAGCCAGGGTTTCGAGGATGTTCTCCTCTGACTCAGACGTCAGCTGGACGTTGGCGTTTCTTCCCATTTTTAGCTACAAGTTTAACCCTTTTCGGTGACGACAATCACGCACACCTGTGTTTCTGAGTGGATGCTTGACAATAAAAAATGAGTGGGTGTGCGAGTGCAGCACCTTTATGCCATCTTAGTCTCACTCCCTCTCAGTGAATTCATAACTTGAGCTGTATATCAACTAGGGGTTAGAAAATATCAATACACATAAATATTGCAATATTATTTCATGATAACTTCTTATTGATATTCAAAAGCACTCTAGTGTTGTTTTTGTTAATTATAGTTATTTCATGGATTATTTTTCAATAAAGTGTGTATAAAGTCAAATATTTTTTTTAAAACTAACCATTAACATGCAGATATTCACAGCGTGTCTTTATTTTTGTGTTGCAATTAAACTCCCGCCCACTAGATGGCAGCAGCCGTTGGCAGGTCCTCCGCAGTTAAAGAACAATGAAATCCAGCTATGACTGAGGGCGAGAGGATACAGTGACTCCAGCAGCTTTTAAAGCTGATGTTTGGACATGTTTTGGTTTGAAAACAAATGAAAGCAGTTACGACTGAGGACGAGAGGATACATTGACTCGGGCAGCTTTTAAAGCTGATGTTTGGACATGTTTTGGTTTGAAAACAAATGAAAGCAGTTATGACTGAGGACGAGAGGATACATTGACTCGGGCAGCTTTTAAAACTGATGTTTGGACATATTTTGGTTTGAAAACAATTGAAAGCAGTTACGACTGAGGACGAGAGGATACAGTGACTCCAGCAGCTTTTAAAGCTGATGTTTGGACATATTTTGGTTTGAAAACAAATGGAAGCAGTTACGACTGAGGACGAGAGGATACATTGACTCCGGCAGCTTTTAAAACTGATGTTTGGACATATTTTGGTTTGAAAACAAATGAAAGCAGTTACAACTGAGGATGAGAGGATACAGTGACTCCAGCAGCTTTTAAAGCTGATACTTGGACATATTTTGGTTTGAAAACAAATGGAAGCAGTTACGACTGAGGACGAGAGGATACATTGACTCCGGCAGCTTTTAAAACTGATGTTTGGACATATTTTGGTTTGAAAACAAATGAAAGCAGTTACAACTGAGGATGAGAGGATACAGTGACTCCAGCAGCTTTTAAAGCTGATACTTGGACGTATTTTGGTTTGAAAACAAATGAAAGCAGTTACGACTGAGGACGAGAGGATACAGTGACTCCAGCAGCTTTTAAAGCTGATGTTTGGACATATTTTGAAAGCAAATGAAATCAGTTTCGCTTTCGTCATGTGGTCTGTAAATACTACAACACCAGAGTCAAGTACTCAACAACACTACACATATGTACTTGTTACTACACTATCACAACACCAGAGTCAAGTACTGGACAATACTACACATATATCGTTCTTTCGTTCGTGCACACGTTCAGCTCAGGAGCTAACGAGCTGGAATTAGACAGAAGCCGATGAAGACGAGGGAGTCAGAGGGAGGAGGGGGAGAAAGAGGGGAGGAAGAGGGTGATGAAGAGGAGAGGAAGAGGGGAGGAAGAGGGAGGAGGGGAGGAGGGGAGGAGGGGGAGACTGGCACATGACCTGGGAGCCAAATATGTTTCTGCCAGAGTTGCTCATGTGTGAGTTAGCATGCAAATGAGCGTCTTATGTGTGACTTCCAGCAGGGGGCGCCGCGACCATCTGGCGCCCGCCGCCACGGAAGCTGCTCTCGCCGTTAACCCTTCACTGCCAGGAGCACAAACACGGAGGCGTGCGAGGGTCTGCTGAGTCAGCGTCGAGCGACGGGTCCACTTCAATCTCACCTCACGCCAGCAGCTCCATCTCCATGATTGTGGCCGTGATGAGGCTGCAGCTCAGGCCAGAGCAGTCGCTCCAGAGGAGATGGATGAGCAGACCTGAGGTCACTGGACACTGTTTATGAAGAATCCTTCTTCCTCCTCTTCATCACCCTCTTCATCACCCTTTTCCTCCTCTTCATCACCCTTTTCCTCCTCTTCATCACCATCTTCATCACCCTTTTCCTCCTCTTCATCACCATCTTCATCACCCTTTTCCTCCTCTTCATCACCCTTTTCCTCCTCTTCATCACCCTCTTCCTCCTCTTCATCACCCTCTTCATCATCACCCTCTTCCTCCTCTTCATCACCCTCTTCCTCCTCTTCATCACTATCTTCTTCCTCCTCTTCATCACCCTCTTCCTCCTCTTCATCACCCTCTTCCTCCTCTTCATCACCCTCTTCCTCTTCTTCATCACACTCTTCCTCTTCATCATCACCCTCTTCCTCCTCTTCATCACCCTCTTCCTCCTCTTCATCACTATCTTCTTCCTCCTCTTCATCACCCTTTTCCTCCTCTTCATCACTATCTTCTTCATCACCCTCTTCCTCCTCTTCATCACCCTCTTCCTCTTCATCATCACCCTCTTCCTCTTCATCATCACCCTCTTCCTCCTCTTCATCACCCTCTTCCTCCTCTTCATCACTATCTTCTTCCTCTTCATCATCACCCTCTTCCTCCTCTTCATCACCCTCCTCCTCCTCTTCATCACCCTCTTCCTCCTCTTCATCACTATCTTCTTCCTCCTCTTCATCACCCTTTTCCTCCTCTTCATCACTATTTTCTTCCTCCCCTTGTCCTCATCTTCATCTTCCTCCCATCTTCTTCTTCATCTCACTTTCTTCCTCTCCTTCTCTTCTTCCTCCTTCTATTCTCCTCGATCCTATTTTTCATTGTCCATCCTTTTCTTCTTCATTTTCCTCGTCACATTCTTTCTACGTCTTCGTCTTTCTTTTTCTTCCCGTCATTTCCCCTTCCTTCTTTTTTCCCTTCATCCTCTTCTTCCTCACCTTCCTCCCACTTTTTCTCATTTTCATCCATTTCCTTTTCCTCATTTCGCCCCTTCCTCATCCTCTTCTTTGACTTTCCTTTTTTTGTCCTTTTCTTTCCACTTTTGTTCCTCATTCTATTTTAAATCGTCTTCCTCCCTCTTTTTCTTCCTTCTCTTCATCATCATAACCATCGTCTTCTTCTCCTCTTCATCTTTCCATTCTTCCCTCTCTCCTCGTCAACATCTTCCCTCCATCATTTAACTTTCATTCCAAGTTCTGTCTTTCTCCTAAATACACGTGGACTTGTATGACCTGTGAACTTTGACCTCACATCCATCCTAACACACTTTTTTTTCCAGAGATCCTCAAATAAGTTGTTTTTCCTCGAGTGTGTAGTCATCCTGGATTGTGTGTCTCTTGACATGAGCGTCCACAAATGTGTGTATCTCTGAGGGACGTTGATCTTCACTGGGTTTGATCTTCTTTAGTTGAGTGAGTGTGTTTACGTCGACTCATAATCACGTATTTGTGTTCACTAGTGTGTGAAGATCAGTGTGTGTGTGTGTGTGTGTGTGTGTGTGTGTGTGTGTATCACATGCTCGTCACCAGCCCGGGGCGTATGTGACGCCGCTCCAGACATCCATCACACACACACACACACACACACACACACAGTCATTTGCCTCGCAGGAGCTCCACACTTCCTCATTAACTTCTGCTGACGTCACCAAAGTTCTGCTGTTAATTATGGCCTCCTCGTCTCCATGGCAACCTTAAGTTCTGCCCGTCACCACATGAGAGATGAAGGAACAAAAGACATGTTGCCCTGTTTCACACACACACACACACGCACACGTCTTCACCGCTGCTGCTGGTCTGACAGCGCCCCCTGCTGGTCTCACACTCATCAGTAACGTGTGTCAGTGTTGAAAGGTCGTAAAATAAACATCTGTGTGAATTTAAATAGATCAATAAAGTTTTTTTTATGGTTTCATTTCAGGTCAGTCATTTGTCTTCCACGTGACTTCACAAGTGCAGTGAAGACGCACACTCATGTTCAAGTGTGTGTGTGTGTTACTGTCAAAGGTCAAACTGTGATGAACTACTTACGCTCAGCTGGCGGCCATTTTTGCTGATGTCAGTGTAAAGTCGTGACATCATCAGTCAACAGGCACTTGACCCGAACACACCTCCATTACTTAGAGTGTGTGTGTGTGTGTGTGTGTGTACTTGAGTGATGACAAATACGTCAATAATAACCTTAAGGTCCATGAGCTCTAACACACACAATTACACATCACACACACACACACACACACACACACACACAAATACTCAATGATAAACACACGGTCGCACACATTCACCACAAGATATCACAACACACGCAATTCCATGGTTAAAAAAAAATACTTAAAATGGTGAAAAACATTTCAAAAGACAACAACACAACTTCTTCACCAAGGCACACACAATCACACAACCGTCAGGAACGACACAAACGTGTAAAAGTGATGACAACTCGGTGTTTGTTTTTCTTGGTAAAACTTTATAGACAAACAAACAACGAACAGGTGACTATAGAGCCGCGTTCGGCTTTAACTGGACCTTCAGGAGCAACTTCTGGATGTGTAGAGAAACTAAATGAATTTTAGTATAAAAAAAAAAACTGTGCGGACGCTCCGACAACCTTGCCCTCCAGCAGCACCTCGCGGTCCAGGGTCCAGCAGAGTGAATATATTATGACTTTGTCCTTCAGGGGTCGTCGGAGCAGGAGGTCCCGGAGAGAGTGGCGGTTTTTCTTTGGCTACACGTTGGTTCTGGCAGCCGCGGGACTAGACCACCTCCACGTAGTTGGCGGGGTACAGACCCTCCCGACCGCCGTCTTTCATCCCCCGACACCAACCCTGGTCGTCCTCGTCCTCCACCTTCAGGAACTCCTCGCCTGCAGGGGGCGGACAAGCTGAGGTCACTTCCTGTTTCAGCCCGAAAACGTACGAGTCTCTCCTCGCCAAAGCGTGCCTGATTGCGATTTTTCATTTTCTGATACGAGAACGAGGGGGTTTTCAGCTCGGCGCCGGGGCGCCCCCTGGTGGTTATAAGCAAAAAAACCTTCCCTCGCGGATCGAGCGAACGTCTGGTATTCATCGCGAGGTCACGGAGGTCAACGGGTCACTCACCGGCTTTGAAGGACAGCTCGTCGGTCTCCTGACCCACGTAGTCGTACAGAGCTCTGACCCTGACTCCCCCGATCATGACGCTGCAGCAGAGGTCATAAGGTCAACGACTTTCACCCCCTTTTTCACCCGCTCGCTCCTCACCCGCTCACCTCTTCTCTATCGTGGCCTCTATCTGCTCCACCTCCTTCTCCGCCGCCTCCTTCTCCTCCTCCTCCTTCTTCACCTCCTTCTTCACCTTCTTGTTCTTCTTCTCCGGCTTCCACTCCTGCGGGCGCGACAAATGGAAATACATTTTTAATGATTTTATTTGTTATAATATAAAAATGATCAGATTATTTTGATTCATTTTTCATAATCATCGTATTTAAATGATTAATTTTAGTTTAAAAACAAAATAATTACAACTGTTTTAATTTAAAGGTCATTAAATATAATTTCCTTTCTTTTGAAATTATTTTTAATAATTGTACGCAAAGAAAAATATATTTGACTAACTTTTTTGAGCAGATTTTCTGTGTCTTGTTATCGTAAAAGTTTACCACTAAACTCCAACTTCCAACTAAACTAGTTAACGTCCGACTAAACTAGTTAACGTCCAACTAAACTAGTTAAAGTCCAACTAAACTAGTTAATATCTGACTAAACTAGTTAACGTCTGACTAAACTAGTTAAAGTCCAACTAAACTAGTTAATGACCAACTTAACTAGTTAACGTCCAACTAAACTAGTTAAAGTCCAACTAAACTAGTTAACAACCAACTTAACTAGTTAAAGTCCAACTAAACTAGTTAACGTCCGACTTAACTAGTTAACAACCAACTTAACTAGTTAACGTCCAACTAAACTAGTTAACGTCTGACTTAACTAGTTAACGTCCAACTAAACTAGTTAACGTCCGACTAAACTAGTTAACGTCCAACTAAACTAGTTAACAACCAACTTAACTAGTTAACGTCCGACTTAACTAGTTAACATCCAACTAAACTAGTTAAAGTCCAACTAAACTAGTTAACGTCCAACTTAACTAGTTAACGTCCGACTTAACTAGTTAACATCCAACTAAACTAGTTAACGTCCAACTAAACTAGTTAATGTCCGACTAAACTAGTTAATGTCCAACTAAACTAGTTAACGTCCGACTAAACTAGTTAAGGTCCGACTTAACTAGTTAAAGTCCAACTTTTTGAAAAAAAAGTTTTGTAAGTGACAAAAAAGTCCTTTTTTTACAGTTAATTGTCAAATTTAGAAATACTGAAACTGAACTTAAAGAAGTTCTTAATTTTGTGTTGGTACCGGAGCTTTAACTTTGAAGTTCTGGGTGAGTTAAAGGTTTAAAGACACAGGCTCTACTTCAAAGTGCTGCATTAGACACTCAGTGTTGAGCTTCAGAGTACAACGATGCTCCAGTGATTCCTATGGATAAAAATACTCAACCCTAGAACCTGGAGTCGTGTGATCACCTGGAAGTGAGGCCAGTCGGTGGGCATGCCGGGTCCGTGCGTGTTCTTCCACCAGCGCAGGTCGTCGTGCTCGTCGATGGACGTCAGCGTGTTGTGCAGCTCCGAGTACACGGCCAGGACGCTGGCAGGAAGTTATTCAGTTACTTACATTTCTTTCAAAAGTATTCAACAGTTTTGACTTTTTTTTGGCTGGGCGGCAAAGCATTATGCTTCCTCTGATGTGATGTGAGGTGTCGAACCTCTCGTTGGTGGTGACGTCCAGGTGCTGGTGGATGGACAGGAAGGCCTGCTTGAGGAAGACGATCCTCTTCCGCTCCTCGTCCTGCGACTGGTCGAACACCGACTCCATCTCCTCCATGTACCGCGGGGCGTAGCGGTTCACCTCCTCCAGGACCTTCTCGTAGCGGCCGCGGACCTGAGGCAAGGAGGACAAAGACCCTTTGTAGCGCTCCTCGCCGAGTCATCAGGAACCATTATCCAAACCTTCTCGGCCTCCTGCTGCACCAGCTCCCTCTCCTCCAGCAGCTTCTTCTGTTTGTCTATGGACACGTCGGGGTTCCCCTGAGCCTGCGCCTCCCTCTCCCGGGCCGCGTGCTCCTTCCGGCTCACCTTGTGGAAGGCCCGTCGGGCTTTGTCCAGCTGCAGAGAGATGAGTGAGGACGAGAAACACGTTGATCCACGGACGAGTCGGACCTTCTTCAGGCGTTTGGCCCACGGCTTCTGAGCTCGGGCGAAACCCGCCTCCGTGTCCGTGGTCTCCTTGAAGCCTCCGAACAGCTTCTTGTGGAAGGAATCCTTCTGCCAGGTCCTGACCCGGTCCGCGTCCTCCGACACCAGCGAGCGGCAGATGGAGGCGTGCAGGGAGGCCAGTCGGTCGGCGGAGGTCATGAAACACTGCCAGGCCTTCAGCAGAGACCCGTACAGAGGACCTGGAGAGACCACAGTCTTAGACCGGTCGTCGGGACCTCCTTGATAGCGTGGACTCACTGGAGTCCACCACGGGCTTCCACTTGGTGCTCCACTCGCTCAGCTGCTGGGCGTACTGCCGCTCCACGCGAGCTCGCTCCTGGAAGCACGCCACGATGTCGTTGCAGGCCTGGAAGGAATCCTCCGTCCGCCGGACCGTGCCCTGGTAGTTCCCGGGCTGCCGGGACACAGAGTTTTACAGTTCTGATGAGAATACTTCCGGATCTGTTTATGTTCTCAGGGAGCTGTAACCTCACTCGTGGCACCGGTGGTCCCGGCCCCGGCCTCTAAACAGGAAGTGACCTCGGCTTCAGGAAAATAAAATATAACGATGTAAACAGATGTCAACGGTCGCACAACAGCAGATTGAAGGGATTTAACTTCTGTGTTGTGTTCCCCACAGACGTGTTAATGTAGCCATTAGTTCTAGAGTGTTTCAGCTTCTGTAAAGTCTTTTTTTCTGTTCCTCCAATAAAGACGTGCTGATGTGTCGCATCAACCCGATCTAAAAATAAGTCGTTCTTTAAATAGCTTCTCAAGAGATTTTTTTTATTCTTGTTTGAGTCTTGTTCCTCAGCGTCGCACAAAAGCCAGCAACACAACTATTGACGTGTCATGGAGTCTCTGGGCGACTTTTTCATCTTCTTTCTCTTTCTCTCTCTCTCTCTGTTGTGGTTCCGCTCCGAGTCTTAACCAGAAGCAGCTGAGGAATCCGCTGGCGGGCCAGAGGCAGATCTGCAGTTGGCCCGGTTCTGGTGCGGCTGCTCGGCCCGAGCACAGAAGAACCTTGTCAGACAAAGAACCCGTGACGTCAACAGACGACGAATCAGGTCAAAGAAAAACGTCCAGAGACACCGAAGGATTTGTCAAGATTTGATGCTCTGTGAAGGCTGCAGAAGAACCGGGCCAACAGAAACATTGGTTCTTTCCACGGCGCTAGCAACAATGCTAACGGTGGAAGTACAGGAGGAAGTTAGCAGTAGCTTTAGTAGCTAGTTTTACAATAACACCATTGTTAGCATTAGCAGTATCAATTTAGTGATTATCACAACAAGTATTAGTTGTGAATGTAGTAGAACCCACGCAGCTGTTTTAGCAATATAAAGTGTAGCCTAGTTAGTACAACAATTAGTTGAAGCACTATTGCGTTAGTAAGCAGTAGCATCGCTGCATCAGTAGTGTAGTAGCTGTAGTAGTATTCGCACTATTTGTATTTATGGTTTCTCTCATAACATTTGTAGTCATAGTTGTCATGAGGTTTTAGAAGAAATAGTGGTAGCATCATTAGTACAGTTTTACAATGAGCAGTTTATCGGTATAAACTTAATCAGCAGTAGCATTGTCGCATCAGTACTGTAGTGGCTGTAGTAGTATTTGTTGTATTTCTAGATGTCATGAGGCAAGCAAGTAAACTCGGAGTTACTGTGGAAGCATGGGAAGCGTTGATATTAGCAGTAACATTAGCTGCTAGTTGTACATTTACATAGTTCCATAGTGGTAGTTATACATCGAGATCAGTTTTAGCATTAGCAGTACTACAGTGGTAATCATGATAGAAACGTTATCACTACCATAACTAGTAGAGAAAATGGAAGAACTCATGTAAACAGTCGCAGATCATCATTAGTACATATTTACAATTAGCATTTATAGCAGAATTAGCTTAATCGGCAGTTGCGTTGTTGCATCAGTGCTGTAGTAGCTGTAGTAGTATTAGCAGAAGTTACCGTCGTGAGGCTGGCAACAGTGCAAGTTGTTGTACTCGTCATAAAAGTGAAACTATAGCATGCAGTTATATTAGCATAAGCTTTGGTAGTGTTAGCATTAGCCGTATCAATAGTGCGAGTAGTGAAAGCATCATTATGTGGTAGATGTATATAGCAGATGTTTTATCATAATAAGCATAGCATCGATAGTAAATTTCTACAATAATCCAGCAGTAGCAGTATTAGCTTAGTTAGCAGTAGCATTGTGGCAGCAGTACTGTAGAAGCTGTAGTAGTACTCGCAGTACTTTTTTAAGGAGATGTATCAGTAAATGTAGAAGTATTTATTAGAGCAGTTAGTACTAGCAGGATTAGTATAAGAAGCTAACAATATAAACAATAGTTGTAAAGTATTACTATCATCAGAGTAGCATTGTTAGAATCAGTAGCAATAACTATAGTAACAACAAAAGTAGCAGAGGTTCCAGCAAATGTGTCATAATGTCAGAGGATGAAGAGTTTTATTCCGAGGCCAACATAGCAACAGTTTACAAAACATGGACGACCGTGACGGTGGGAGTGAAGCGAGGACGGAAACTTTTCCCATGAGCGCTTGTTGGGAAGAGAAGAGGAAGGAGTCGCGATGACTCAGCAGAACAGTCGGAGCTACAGTCGCTGGATCTAATGACAGGCGACTCTACAGTCTTGTTGTGACGACACAGACGGCGACGGCGTCGTCCGACACGACCACGAGCCGCCAACATGAAAGCAGCGCCGAGACGGACGTGGACCAGACGACCGTTCATCGTCAGCTTCTTATTTATTATATACTTATCTACTATTTATTCTGAAGTTGAAGTGATGAACATAAGAGCCGCAGCATCACTGCTAGCGAAACACCGTTAGCCTATTAGCTTAGCGACCACTTCAAAGCCCTTCCTCTCGTAAATAAATGATCTTTGCATTAAATCTCTCAGTTTAAAGCTCGACACAGCAGGACGTGGTGAGCGTAAACAAAAGAGTTGAGTCTCGCTGAGCGCGCAGATGTAGCTAGTTTACCGCTAATCCTGAGTTAGCAGAGCTTCAGTGGAGCTCCTGCAGCGTCTGTTCATTTTTATGTATTTTTTATACATAAATTCAACTCTTAATCGTTTACTAGAAAAGACTGTGGGCCTCCAAATTTGATTTAAAATTGTATTGTTTATTATTTTTACTAGTTATCTTTATAATATTTTATTAATTATAAATACTTTTTGTAATTGTATATAAATAATTCATGTTCATTTTTACTTTTTTTCTGCTTTTCTTGATATGAATTGTTTTTAAATAATATTTTTTTTTAAATCTAAACCTATTCAATTAATTAATTATGTATAATTGTGTTTATTTCTGATATTGTTTATATTTTCTGGAAGATTTTCTTCCTTAGAAATACATTTGTTTTTTAATTTAATGTGTTCATATTTAAAACGTTCATAATAAAAATCAACTTTTTTTGGTCATTAATGTAACAAACAGTTATTCAAACAAATAATCTTTAATTAAACAAATTCAACTTGTATTTTTAAAGCATCACACAAGCTTTTTTTTTTAGTTAAGCTGCTAGATTTTTTGAATTTTTTTCTCACCCGTTCTTAAAAAAGTTCAAAAATGTTCTGTTGAACTGGTTGAAGGTATCAGAGCTTTTACTTTGAAGTTCTGAACGTGTGATGTTACTGTTCGACTTGTGATGTTTTTCTTCAAATCTAAAACTTGATCAAATACTCAACTCTGGCTAGAATGAGTCGGATTCCTCTGTCAGAGTGAAAACCACATCTAACTAAACATTACAAAGACATGGGAGTCTTTGGTGTGAAAGTGCTTCTAAAAAACAACTTCAACTCCAGGTCAAGTTGTTTTATTATTGACCAGATGGTCACATGACCCCCTCGAGAACAGCATGTCCCACAACGAAGACAAAACCGTATCGACTCTAATGTGGCGACAAAACTTTCCTTGTTTTGACTGGAAGGTCGTGGAGGCCAGAGACACAGATAACGACTCATTATCTCTTGTGTATCCAGAGCAACACACACACACACACACACACACAGACACACAACTCACCATCCAGAAGCTGCGGTTGTCAGCATCCTCCGGCTCTTTGCTCTCCGACGACATCCTGATCTGGAGGAAAAACACGAGTTAAGATCAGTTGTGTTGTTGTTGCAGCATAAGATCACATCATCAAGAACACAAGAACTCTCAACCCCTTCCACGTCAAATCTTTTCTACTCACCCGCCGCACTTTCTCGCTGAAAACTATCTCCAAGTTTGGTCATGCAGCAGCAGCAGCAGCAGCAGCAGCAGCAGCAGCAGCGCCGCACATGACCCTCTGTTTACTTCGCTGCTGGAACTTTGGGTTCGCTGTGTGAGCGAAGAATCAATTTCCCAGCGCGCTGATCCCTATTAGAGATCATGTGACCTACTTTAGTGGATTTAACTCTGATCGATGATCTGCCCACAAATCTGCCGCAGATTAACTGTTGTTCGCCGACCACGCTGGGTTTTGTCGACACCACTGAACGTCCTCGCCGGACTTACCTGTGACGGAACAACAACCAGCGACAACAACAACCTTTGATCTTATTTTAAGTGTGTTGGTGGAATCAGAGCATTGTGCGCTTTTGCTCGTAAAGTTGTACTAACAGAGTGTGTGTCGACACATTTTTTGTACACGTGGAGTTCAGGCTTGTAACCGTTATGTAACCGGTTACATGCAGTTGCGCTGTACAACCACTAGAGGGTTCTGTCTTCATTCAACATCCTGTGATCCCATTACATCAAAGCCCTTCCAGTAGATCAGAAGATCAGACAAAAATCTTGTAGACCCACTACAAATCCATAGGTAATTATAGCCAACATAAAAAAGTACCAGCGTGGACTCGCTCTGCAGAGCTACGTAGTATTACTCCACGAGGCTCCATAGTATTACAACGTAAAGGTCTGTAGTATTAATCCGTGAAGGTCCATAGTATTACTCCGCAAGGCTCCATGGTATTATTCCATAATGCTCCATAGTATTGCTCCAAGAGGCTCCATAGTATTACTTTGCGATGCTCCATAGTATTTCTCCATAAGTCACCGTAGTCTTATTCTGCAATGCTCCATAATATTACTCTGCGATGCTCCTTAGTATTACTCAAAGAGGCTCCATAGTATTACTTTGCCATGCTCCATAGTATTACTCCAAGAGGCTCCATAGTATTACTTTGCGATGCTCCATAGTATTTCTCCATAAGTCACCGTAAGTCTTATTCTGCAATGCTCATTAATATTACTCTGCGATGCTCCATAGTATTACTTCTAAAGGCTCCATAGTATTACTTTGCGATGCTCCATAGTATTCTCCATAGTATTTCTCCATAAGGCACCGTAGTCTTATTCTGCAATGCTCCATAATATGACTCTGCTATGCTCCTTAGTATTACTCAAAGAGGCTCCATAGTATTACTTTGCGATGCTCCATAGTATTACTCCATAAGTCACCGTAGTTTAGCTCTGCAATGCTCCATAATATTACTCTGCGATGCTCCATAGTATTACTCCATGATGCTCCATAGTATTTCTCCATAAGTCAACGTAGTCTAGCTCTGCAATGCTCCATAATATTACTCTGCGATGCTCTATAGTATTACTCCAAGAGGCTCCATAGTATTACAACGCGAGGATCTGTAGTATTACTCTGCGAAGTTCCATAGTATTACGCCGCGATGCTCCATAGTAATACACCTTATTATATGGAGCCACACTATACTCATTGACATTGTAAACCCTGTAAAGGTACAATAAACACGTATGAACGCAAGTGTTGTTCCGAATTCTACTGAAGCCACACTGAGACCCACATCACATGACCAGAACACACGCGCCTCATTGGTCAACAGCTGCTCACGCTCAGGCATGTATGTATTGGTGAGAAACGAACAAGGAGGAGAGAAAAAATGTATTATTATTGATTTTTCTCAACGATAATGATTTGTTATCAGTGCAACATACATGTAGACGTCTGTGATCCTAGTGCTGGAGTCGAGAGCAAACATGGTTCTGATGATATGATCCTGTAGAGACTGATAACATGATGGGAACATGAATAAAACATGTGAGCCGGGTCACTGTGTGTGTGTGTGTGTGTGTGTGTGTGTGTGTGTGTGTGTGTGTGTGTGTGTGTGTGTGTGTGTGTGTGTGTGTGTGTGTGTGTGTGTGTGTGTGTGTGTATGTGTGTGTGTGTGTATTAGTGTGTGTGCGCACTGTGTGTGTGTGCAAACATGTGTGTGGGTATTAGTGTGCGCATTGTGTGTGTGTGTATTAGTGTGTGTGTGCGCACATGTTTGTGTGTATTAGTGTGTGTGTGTGCGCACTGTATGTGTGTGTATAAGTGTGTGTGTGCGCACATGTGTGTGTGTATTAGTGTGTGTGTGTGCGCACTGTGTGTGTGTATTAGTGTGTGTGTGTGCGCACTGTATGTGTGTGTATTAGTGTGTGTGTGCGCACATGTGTGTGTGTATTAGTGTTTGTGTGCGCACTGTGTGTGTGTGTATTAGTGTGTGTGTGCGCACTGTGTGTGTGTATTAGTGTATGTGTGCGCACATGTGTGTGTGTGTTAGTGTGTGCGCACTGTGTGTGTGTGTATTAGTGTGTGTGTGCGAACATGTGTGTGTGTGCGCACATGTGTGTGTGTGTTAGTGTGTGCGCACTGTGTGTGTGTATTAGTGTGTGTGTGCGCACATGTGTGTGTGTATTAGTGTTTGTGTGCGCACTGTGTGTGTGTGTATTAGTGTGTGTGTGTGCGCACATGTGTGTGTGTATTAGTGTTTGTGTGCGCACTGTGTGTGTGCGTATTAGTGTGTGTGTGTGTATTAGTGTGTGTGTGCGCACTGTGTGTGTGTATTAGTGTGTGTGTGCGCACATGTGTGTGTGTATTAGTGTTTGTGTGCGCACTGTGTGTGTGTGTATTAGTGTGTGTGTGCGCACATGTGTGTGTGTATTAGTGTTTGTGTGCGCACTGTGTGTGTGTGTATTAGTGTGTGTGTGTGTATTAGTGTGTGTGTGTGCGCACTGTGTGTGTATTAGTGTGTGTGTGCGCACATGTGTGTGTGTATTAGTGTGTGCGCACTGTGTGTGTGTGTATTAGTGTGTGTGTGCGAACATGTGTGTGTGTATTAGTGTGTGTGTGTGTGTGTGTATTAGTGTGTGTGTGTGGGGGTGTGTGTGTGTGTGTGTGTGTGTGTGTGTGTGTGTGTGTATTAGTGTGTGTGTGTGTGTGTGTGTGTGTGTGTGTGTGTCCTGTTTCTTAACAGCATCATGCTCCTAATAGTTTTCATTTGTGAGAACTTGATGGCGCCACATAGAGGCCTGACACGTGCACTACATGGTTTTCATTTGTTTACCCTTCTTCGGTAAAAAGATCCTTCAACATGTGTTTGGTGTGGACGCTGCACCAGTGTAGCTCGTTCTACTGTCCTCATGAGCAGGTGACTCATGACTCAAGTGCAGACATGACTCGGCATCGCGGGCGAATCCAAACGACACTTTTCATAATAACATCGTGGAGCTAAACAAACGTTTTCCTTCTGACCTTGAAGTGTATCTGTCGTGAGGACGAGTACGAACGTGAGCGAAGATCCAAACACTGAGTCGCTGACTTGATGACTCAGAATATTTGGATGTTATTAAGGGGGGGGGTGTCGGGGGGGATTATTGTCGCCGTGGTGACGCCACAAACACGTCAACATCTGTTTGGCTCATCGGTCTACAAGTTGCGGCGAGTTTACGACGACGACACGACAAACACGTCGACGCCTCTTGACACGTCTGGCTTCGGTCGTTTTCACGCGGCAGATGCTTCGCCCGAAAATCTAATTAAAGTGAATGTTGGCCGTGATGATCGTGACCTATGAAGACGCCAGATAAGGGAAAAGATAATGGATGCTAACAACTTTACAGAGACTTCCTGTTAAAACTTTAAAAGTTTGGCCCCCGTGAGTGAGTGAGTGAGTGAGTGAGTGAGTGAGTGAGTGAGTGAGTGAGTGAGTGAGTGAGTGAGTGAGTGAGTGAGTGAGATACGCCTGCCTTAAGACATCCAGCAGGTGGCGTCCATGACGATCTTAACCACGTGATGATCTTTTCAAACTGTGACGTGAAAACCGGCTCAAGGTGTCACACGGAGCCCGAGGCCAACACGAGTCACCCAGACCTGTCTTAAACCAAACCGTACTGCAACACTTTTGCTACTTATAACTGAGTTCTTTAAGTGTTTCCTTCCCTTCTACTCCTCAACAGATGCTAACTGATGTAGCTACTTGAGGTAAGGCTAACATAGCATTTAGCTAACACAATAGGTTGACGGTTGGGTTAAACAAATGGCGCCTTCTGGGCTCGAAGTCAAACATTGTGATGATTCTTCTGGTTTCGTTGAGCAAACATTCGGCGTCTGAGAAGCGCCGCGAGCTGAAGCTCCGCCCACCTCGCTCGCACAGTAGACGTTTTCAAAACGACTCCGTCACATGCACGACTTCTGCCGCCCCTTCATCTCCGACCAGATGACACGAGCGCTGCAGGTCAGAGGACTAATGAAGCGGCTTCCCCTCGACCTCCTCCACTTCCTGTCCCCCTCGCTGTGCAGGCCCCTGCTCGAGGGGGGACGGGGGGACGAGTGTGATCAGAGGGAGACCAGAAGCGTTGGGGGGCTCGGATGGGGGCGCTCTTCACTGCAGAACAAAGTTGATTTTCTTGCGTACGACAACTTTCTTGTGTGAATCAAAGACACAACGTGTCACTAAGTAGTCGACCAGGGGGGGGCACGAGAGGGGTCATACCTACAGACCACGTGGATTTGAAACGACATACTCAGACTTGAGGGTTGGGCAACGAGAATCGAGTATCGATTGGACAGTAATACTATGGAGCAACCCAGAGTAATATTATGGAGCATTGCAGAGGCATACTATGGTGACTAATGGAAAATACTATGGAGCCTCGCGGAGTAATACTTTGGAGCATCACGGCGTAATACAATGGACCTTCGCGGATTAATACTACAGAGCCTCACAGTGTAATACTATGGAGCCTTGGTACCTAAAGAGAGAACTGGAAGAAGCAGCTTCTGAACACCAAAGGAAGACGTGTTTTCACCAGAAGAGTTTCTATAACCGAGCGAGTCGTGGCGAAGGTTTTGACGAAGTTTCTGTGCGTTAGGAGGACGAGCGTGAAAAAAGTACCTCGTCCGAGTTCAAGGAGTAGAAGTTAATGTGTCTTTGACGAGGTTTGATATTCATATCGCAGTTGAAATCCACATTGAACTCTGAAAATATCAAAGTTCAGAGTAAAATTCATTGAGAGTAAAAAGTGAGTAGAACGACAAGTGATGGAGAAGGTCGTACTACTTCAGAAAGACAGTTCGCTCGTTCAAAACATCCCGAACGGAATCCAAACATAGAATCGGATCCTTCAAGTTGTCTTTAAAAAGATCTTAAAATTGATTCAACTAGAAATGATATCAAAATGTTGAGTTTTACCCAAAACTTCTGCTTTAAACAGATTAAATGTAGCCTGCAATGATGCTAACAAGCACATGCTAACAGCTGCTATAGCTAATTCCTTATTTAAAGACTTTCTGGATCCGGTCCACTGCTGGACCTCCAGTGTCGTGAGTCACACTTAACTACTCTGTGAACTCAGCTCTACTCCAGATACATTGTCCCAAACACAACTTTATACGTTTACAACAGACAACAATATGACAACTTTTCTACTTTTTTTTACATTTCACTGCAATATTCTGGACTTCACACTACTTGTCACACACAACTACACATTCTATACCATAACAAAAACAGCAGCGTTACACACATCTAGACGTACGACACCACAAAGTACCAGTTGCTACCTTTAAATCCCCAAGTATCACGTCCAGTACCAGTGTCACCTGGTCCAGTACTCAAGTCTACTTGGGTTTCCAACAGCGAGAGAAGGTTCAGGTCTGGACTCACCCGCAGAGACGAGGCCCCCGTGAGACCCCCTGAAAAAGTTCCCTGACAGCAGGTGAGACCCCGATCTCTCAAGAATCTTCGAAGAACTCGACAGTAAAACGACTTGATGACTTCATTTCCGAGGAAACCAACTCTTTCACCCCGAACCCTCACTCACTCCTCCCCCTGTCCCCGATTCATCTGTCAGACATAACTCAACACACACACACACACACACACACACACACACACACACACATGCACACACACACTCTCCCCCTCTCAAATACACACACTCTCCCGCTAACACACATCACAAATACACTCTCTCAGATAGACACACACTCTCCCGCTCTCTCTCACACACACACACACCCCCTCTCAAATGCACACACACACATTCCCTCACACACACATTCCCTCACACACACACACATCTACACACACAGTGAAGCTACAGTATCATATGAGATGATCCAACAACTTTGTCATCTTCAGCCAGCAGGACTAAATTTAAACACTTCACCTCCTGCTGTAGAAGTTTGTCTTCCTCTCCTCCTTCTCTCCTTTATCTCCTCCTCTCTGCTCCTTCTCTCTTCTCCTCCAGCGGTGTTTTCTTCGACTCCAGGACGACTCTGCCGCTCCCACTCTTCTCTTTCTTTTGGCGAAGTGTATCAGATGAGCTTCTCTTTCCCTCCCTCCTCCTCCTCCTCCTCCTTCTTCTTCCTCCCTCCTTCTCTCTCTCTCTCTCTCTCTTCTGCCTCTAAACAGCTGCAGGAAACACATTCTCTTGTTCTTCAACGTTACTCACTCCTTCTCTCTCTCTTCACCCCCCTCGGAGTGAGCGACGTTCCAAAACCACTGCTTTCATGTGTGAGTGAGTGTGTGTGTGTGTGTGTGTGTGTGTGTGGGGGTGTGTGTGTGTGTGTGTGTGTGTGTGTGTGTGTGTGTGTGTGTGTGTGTGTGTGTGTTCTGATGGACCCGTTAAAGTTTTACGACGCGTACAAAGAACCTGAAAACAGTGGAGAAGAACCACGTCTTCTTTTCCCTCCACTGGACTCCCCCGAGAACCACCGGTGGTCCACAGCTGGAGCCACTTCCTGTGTGTGTGTGTGTGTGTGTGTGTGTGTGTGTGTGTGTGTGTGTGTCCTGTTTAGTTCTTTTTATTGTGCGTCTATCTAAATGTATTTTCCAAGAGGTCACTGGTGTGTTTGAGTTGTCATCACATGCTTGTCTTTATTGTGTGTTAAACAGATTGAATGTGTTTGTTCAACACAGCGAGAAAGTGTTTGTGTGTGTGTGTGTGTGTGTGTGTGTATCACTCAAACTGGATTTGTGTGTCAACTCCTTTTTTTACTCTAAACAAACAGTGCGAGTGTGTTATCAAAACTTTCTTTCTTTTCCCAGAAGGCCAGGGTAGTGTGTTCTAGTGTGTGTGTTTGTGTGTCTCTCACACGTGTCGTTTTTTTTAAACAAAACAACAAAACTAGTCATTCTTGTGTGTTAGTGTCACGTGCAAAAAGGATTGTGTGTGTTTGGACTGAGTGGAAACCCGCATTCTTCTCTCGGTGTGTGTGTGTCCTCTCTTGTCGTCAGGTATGTGGCGGTTACGTAAGTGTGTACCTGAAGTCTCGTGTCCGGCGTGTGTGTCAGAACTTGTGTAGATGTTTTGTTCCTGTGTGTGTGTGTGTGTGTGGTTGGGGGGGGGGGGAAACAAAAGCAGATGTGAGCGATCACGTCATCACGTCAGTCACATAATGACAGCCTCAGAGCCTCACCTGTCGTGTGTGAGTCACATCGTCAAGAATGTTCTTTAACTTGGTTATTTTTTTAATATTAAAAAAACGTGTGGATTTACTAGTGGGTTTACTAGTTCCACTCCCGGCCACTGGGGGGCGCCGTCGGTGCTGCGCGCGCCAACGCGACGCTCCGCGTGGAGTAGAAAAAGCGAGACACCCGGGAGTTCATTCCAGCTCGTGAGGCCACATGTGCGGACAGACTCAAGGTGTGTATCCTTTAAACTCTTATTTAATAACGTGCTTTTAGAAGATTTTGACGATCAACGCTTAAAAGAATCTACTTTAAAAAGTCGTTATTATCGGGTGTGTTTCGGTGTTTAAACCAAAGAAAAAACACAATGGGTCATATTTACAGTTTTAGAATTGATAATAAGTCTTAAGGAAGGTTAATATAAAGTATTTATTTACAATTTAGCTCAAGGACTGCGTTTATTTGTGGTAAAACTGAGTTTAGATGGTGATGTAAGAAATAAGAGATCTATGTCATTATTGCCGCCGAGGCTGTAAAAACGACTAAAGAGAACCGCGTGTATTTTCTTGTATTTTGTATTTTTAAAGTTAGATTTTAAACATTTAAGTTGATGAATGGCGTCTGGCTCGAGGCCTGCTCACACGTGTTCTCGCCCCAGCATGAGTCCATCACTGAAGTCCTCATGATGGCGAAGATCTGATCAAATCTAAATCCATTTAGTCAACTAGATGTATTTATATATGTGTATATAAATATTTCCTTGTATCTCCTCTGATGATCGCACTGGGCTCTGACACCACGTGGAGATAAAGTGCAACTTTGGCCCTGACAAGCTGAAGCCTGAGGAGATCCGTGAAGAAGCAGAAAACTCAACTTAAAAAATGTCACCTCACTAAACTTTGGTGTTTTTTGTTCTTCCAGGACCTTTGACTCGTCTCTTCAGGTGAGATTTTTTTCCTCCATGATCATGGATGTATATGTTTCGTTGATGATCGCACTGGGCTCTGAGATAAGGTGGAGAAAAAGTGCATCTTCAGCCCTGACAAGCTGAAGATCTGAAGAGACTGTTGAGAAGCAGAAAACTAAATGAATACAACATTTCACTTCACTAACCTTTTTTAATTTGTTTTATTTTAGGTGCAGTGTCAGCGTTTCCTCAGGTGAGATTTCTTCCATCCTGTTGTTGGTCGTCTCGGTGATGATCGCACTGGGCTCTGACATTAACGTGGAGAAAAAGTGCATCTTCGGCCGTGACAAGCCGAAGCCTGAAGAGACGTCGAACAACAGTGTTGCTCGTGTGTCGTTTAGAACTTTAAATTAATGGTACGTTTGTTTGATTTCAGGAGGTGGTTTTGAAGCTTCATCTTTCAGCTCCTGTGCTTTTAAATGACTGGTTAAATGTCTTGCTGTTGTGGAGAGTAAGTGGTTATTCAGGCCTTTATTGAGAAATGATTGTCATGTGTTTTAAATAAACTTTGGCACAAATAAAGTCTGGAATGTTTCTCTTTTACTCAAGACGTAATATTTATGAGTATCGTGTACTTTTCAAAGTAATTGTTTTGTATGCATTCAAATCTTGGTTGTTTTACTGTAAATAAAAGATGTCAGTAATTTCTAAAAGCTCCTGTACTTTAATCTAGTCTTAAGTTACAATAAAGTTTAGAAAACTTCATTTCCAATAAAATATGGAGTTAATTATAATTTAGATTTTTTTTCTTTGATCAGTTTATCTTTAGACTTGGATTGTATCTTTATTTCTCGTTTTATTTAGATTTTCTATGAATATTTGCTGTGACTAATTGGAAAAACAATTTCCCGAAGGAGACCTGAGGGATCAATAAAGTTCTATTAACCCATTCAATTTTTATTTTTCATAAAACAAATGCTAAAATTGTCCCTGAGCCCATTTTTTTAGGCTTTGTCTTAAATTTAATCTCGAATGGAAAAGTTACTTGCAGTAAAAAAGCTTGACCTGCTTTGAGGTGTAACTGCTTCAATTCTTACTATATTGCGCTTCAATTTAAATGGTAATATCTGTATTCAACGCAATGTTTATCCAGCAGAGGGCGGCAGTGATCCAACCAGGTTCAAGACGACACACGTGAAGTACTTTAGTTCTCAACGTGAACTAGACGAGCTTGTACAGTGTATAGACGTCTCTGGTAACACGTCTGTGATAACGCACATGATACGTTATCTTCTGAAACAAATGTATAAACGACACTTTTCAAAAACGCACCTGAACGTTGAGTCCGTACGACGTGAACGAGTCACGGTTCCGTCTCGCTTGCCTTCAGATCCAGACATTGGAGCAAACACCTGTAGACTCAGGTGAGGTCATGTGATCAGTGTCACTCACCTGAGCTCGGTGGACGTGACGCTCAAAAAGAAGGATCCCCTCCCACCAAAAGAAAAAAGAATGAAACTTTATTTCTTTATTATAATTCTAACAAGTTATCTCTTAAAACATTTGAAGTTCATATATTTATCTGTGTATATGCATCACATACACCAACAGGATATAATCTGCACGTCTTCGCTCATTGTCTCACTTTTTTTTTTTTGTTAAAACATCTTAAAGGAAAAGTTCCAAAAGCCTTCTGTCCGGGTGAGCCGTCTCACTCCCGTGGGGTGAGCCGTCTCACTCCCGTGGGGTGAGCCGTCTCACTCCCGTGGGGTGAGCCGTCTCACTCCCGTGGGGTGAGCCGTCTCACTCCCGTGGGGTGAGCCGTCTCACTCCCGTGGGGTGAGCCGTCTCACTCCCGTGGGGTGAGCCGTCTCACTCCCGTGGGGTGAGCCGTCTCACTCCCGTGGGGTGAGCCGTCTCACTCCCGTGGGGTGAGCCGTCTCACTCCCGTGGGGTGAGCC
The DNA here is from genome assembly GCF_982586985.1 of Callionymus lyra. Taxonomy (NCBI): domain Eukaryota; kingdom Metazoa; phylum Chordata; class Actinopteri; order Syngnathiformes; family Callionymidae; genus Callionymus; species Callionymus lyra. The sequence continues at coordinate 7,661,032 of NC_141832.1, read as the reverse complement.
GTCTCACTCCCGTGGGGTGAGCCGTCTCACTCCCGTGGGGTGAGCCGTCTCACTCCCGTGGGGTGCAGAGAGCAGATGGTCGCTGGACTACAGACCTGGTCCGGGTTCAGAGTCCCGAGTACGACAACCTTTCATATCCACTTATGAACCTCTAAAACCGACAGGTGAAAACCTCCCACTGACTAACTTGAGGTGAAACTTTCTGAAAAACTTCACACACCTGTGGAAACATGGCGTGATGTTGTGTAAAATGTCGGTTAAATATAAAAATATATTTCACTCGCCTGTGAAAACCTCTTGTACACACTTGTGACAACCTCTCAAACCTGCCAAAGTCACACTTCATTTTCTATGCTGCTTTATCCTTAGGGGGGTTTCAGGGGGGCTGGAGTCTATCCCAGTTTCTTCAGGCGAGAGGCGGGGGACACCCTGGACAGGACACCGGTCTGTCACACACGAAAACAGACAACCATTCACACACACACTCATACCTATCGACAATTTCCCCAAGTCCCCAATCAACCTCTGTTGGTTTTTGGACTGTGGGAGGAAACCGGAGTGCCCGGAGTAAACCCACGCAACACGGGGTGAAAGGTCACAAGTTGCCTCACTCCAGACCGGGAAGCGAACCGACAACCTTCTTGCTGTGAGGCGTCATCATAAATGAAACCATCTCACTCACGCTGTGAAAACCTCTCGCTTAAAGGTGAAAATCTCTCAAATAACCTCAACGTTTTGCAGGAAAAACCCTTTGACTGGATGTTAATTATTTTCCAGAATGTAAAGATATCTGGTAAAAAGATGGACGAATATCTCGCTGATATGACGTGTGGAAACCTCTCGAACACACACTGCTCTACTCACAAGAACCTAAGATTAAATCCACTCACAAACATCTGGCAGACGAGAGCAGACTCTCACTCGCACACAAACGTCTCGCTCGTCCTTCCAAGACGATCCTCTCTGGAAACATCTCTGGAAAAAGAAAACCTCTGAGGAGTCTACGTCCCGGAGAAGGTCTGTGGATCCAGTCCCGGGACTCCATCTGCTCCCTCGCTCCTGCACCCTGAGCGAGTTCCACGGATGAGTTTGCGAAAGACGTTGAGTTTGAGGCGTGGGGTCGGGATGACCCCCCGGACAGACGAGGTCAAACGCAAAGATAAATAAATAAAAGATCTTATTTGGAAGACAAAGATTCTGTAGAACTTTGAGACTTTTTTTCTTCTTTTTTTTCTTCTTCAAACATCTATAACCATCATCATCGTCATCGTCCTTCTGCCGGATTCATCCGAGACCAGAGCCACGCACTTGTGAGGAGGAGAGGAGCCCTTAAATTCCACCTCGACCACGCACCGGACTGGAAGTATTATGGGATGGAAGTGGAGGACGTTGAGCGATGGAGAGAATCTGCTTCTTGTTTTGAGGCCTTTGTACATCAGAGAAATGTGATGATGTCATAGATCAATACGCAAGACGAGGATTACAGTTTAGAACCGAAAACTAATCTATTAAATATACATAAATACTTTATAAAAATACTTTGGAATTTTACCCATTTCATAGTTTTGCATATTTTTAATTCAATATTAAAACACTTTTTCATAAATCCGTTGAAAATATGAATTTGGTTTTGATTCAAAAGGAAAATAAATATTTGATTTAAATGATTATTTTAGAAGAAGTTTCTAATTAATTCTACATGTACAGAAAGTGCATTAATAAAATAAAAATGGGAATAAAAATTAATACAACCATTTCAATTGGAAAAAACAATTTAAATGTACATTCCTACATTTTTTTCCCGTAGAAATGTTATTTAATAATTATATACTCAGTGAAACTATCGTAGGATATTTGGTAAAAACTATTACGATTTTTTCGTATTAATAAATATTTTAAGATTCTTTGTAAATCCGACAATAAATATATTTTTAAAATAAATATGCGTAAATATTAGTTGTTTTTTTTTAAACTTCATATCTGTAATCTTATATTTGGGTTCTGTTTTGGTGGAAGATGCAGGAGTACCTGGAGTAGAGCAGGAAGTCACAGGTGAGAGCAGGAAGTACAACAATGGAGTTAGCAGCAGCAGGAACTGTCGTTGCTCAGAGGAAGCTCGCCGGCGCCGAGTCCGATGTCGTCCTCGCGCGTCTGACTTGAGATTCACAGCGTAAAGGAAAGTAAAAAAAAGAAAAGAAAAGCCGAGCGCGGCCGCGACGTCGTCCAGAACACGCCGCGGCCGCGCTCAGGTTCGAACGCTTGGAAAAGGAAACAACGTGCTTCTCCTCACAGGAAGTTCACGAAACCTCCGGAAGGACGACGCGATGACGAGAGCGACAACAAATCTCTTAATATCAATGTTCCCGTTAAAAAGTGTAAGAAGACTCGGAGTATTAAAAGTGATACAAGTTCATCTCGGGTCTGTCGGGGGTCCGCTCCTGGAGGAGGGGGAGGGGGGTGGGGGTCTGTGGTGGTGGTGGGGGGGTCTGGGCGGGAAGGAGCAAGAGAAATGGCAGGTTGTCCTCTTCCCGTCCCGCGTAGATAAAATCCTGGTCGTGTCTTAAAGGATCCGAAAGTGAAGCGTCTCTATATATATATATATATATATTTATATATATATTGTGTCCCATTGGTGCCGACACAGACACGTGTGTGCATGCTGGCCGCCGGGCACTTTCTCTGCTACAAATTCATGATACAGTGAACAGTCAGTGTGTGTGTTTGTGTGTGTGTGTGTGTCGACAGAAAGGGTTCAGCAGTCGCTCGATTTTTGTGAACTGAAAATGGCACTGAAAAAGGGAAACGAAAAACAGAATGTGATTGAAATCAAAGGTGTTTTTAAGGAAGAGCTTGACGTTCGATGGTGAAGATGTTCTGGTGTTTAGAGACTCGAGCGGCTGCTGGTGCCAAAATGTCGTCTCGTATGTTTTTCGTGTGCTGTGTGATGGAATTTACTGGGAACGCCAGCCGGTGTCTTTATGGATCGTCAGCCCTTTTACCGTTCCTGTGTTTCTGTCTCGGTTCCCTGGACGTGCCTCCTCGTCTACAAATCTGTTCCTCCCGATTGTTGTCAATCCAGCACGATGGCAGCCGTCGTCCTCATCGGCTCAGTCTAGTTTTCTCCCCTTCTTTTCCAGACTTCAGCTCCGACTTCCGTCCTCTCGCCTCCTCTCCGCCTGTCCTTCCCGGGGAGACAGGACGGAAATGGGGAACGGGCTGCTGGAGAGCCTGAGGACGGCAGAAGGAAAGATGTTTGAGGGGACTCCCTTCACGACTCAACTTATATAGTGTTATGTTTATTTTGATTTAAGAGAGTATCTTCGTTTTTTGACATCGCAAATCCTGTCTGTGGCAACAGCATTGTCAACAAAGGGTAAAGACTTGACATGAAAACGGAATCAAAGGAATGTTTAACACCCACCTGTCCATCACAGTCCTCAAGGCCCGTTCGATGTTCATGCGATGGCCCACTCGGGTCACACCCAGATCCAGGTAGTCGTCCTTCGTCAGGGAGGGCAGGTGAGTGCCGTCGATCTCGTTATCCAGGAAACGTTCCCTGTGCTCCCCCAAATTCAGATACGCGAGCCAGTCCGCCACGTCGTACTTGTTCCAGTAGGGCAGGGGTTTGGCTGCGAAGGGCTTGGTGGGGGAGGGCGGCGGTAAATGGGGGTAGCTTAGACAAGTGGGCGGAGGAATCGAGTGCAAGGGCGGCGAAGAAGTCCCGGACAGGAAGTGAGTCGGAGATAGCGATCGGGAAACGACCAGGTTGGAGTTCGGAGGAGGGGGAGCACCGGAGGCGGCGAAAAGAGGGGGCGAGGGTGAGAAGTAAGGATCTCCGAGCGGGTTCCCCGGTGAAGGGGGTGTGATTGAGCCCCGGAGGTCATATAAAGCACTGTAGAGAGGAGATGTAGGGAGGAGAGGGAGGGACGACGGCCGAGGCGGACCCAATATCGGCCTCTCTGATGGAGATATGAGAGGACTGGGGGCCCTCCGGCGCTGGAGCATGTGAGATTCTGCCTTGCGAGACTCACGACTGGGTATGAAGTGAAACTCAAGGGCTTTGGTTCGGTAGACAGGTCTGTGTTTGGGAGAGGTGGGGTAAGGTGCGTACGTCGTCGGCGACAGTGGCGAGTGTGATCTCGGGGGCTGGACGGGAACCGTGGGCTGAGGGGAATGGGATCGTCCCCAACTTGGGTACTGGGAAGCAGGAGTCGGGGACGGGGACAACGACGGCTGTGACAAAGATATTGGAGACGGGGACTGGGATCTCGCCGAAGGGGGGCTCAGAGCTGAGGCGGAGTCTTCTGAGAATCTGTGGATAGAGACGTGTTGAGGAGAACCATAGGTCACATAGTGATCAGTGTACGTTGCAAGAAGACACATTATCCATAACAATGAACAACAGACATTTAAAGGGCACCTGCTCATGTATATCGTATGGGTTCATATAGTTAAGACCATATTACACAACACCATGCAAACAACATTTGTATGGCAACCAACTTAAGGCCAGAGAGACAAGCGTACCTGTTTCGATTCAGGGTTCTCTGGCTGCTCCAACTGTCCTTGGATCTTTGCTGCAATTTGCTGCTCAGCTCGTTGATGATGCTGGGCTTCATACTGGATGAAGGGGGATATATTTTCTTTCCCTCTAATAGAGATCCAAATCGGCCTCCTTCGTTATGCCCCTCGCCCCACATAGGCTTCATTTCGGGAGTGCGTGGGCGATCAAAATAGGGGGAACTGGGCCTTCCCAAGTTCTGCATTTCTCTCCCGTAGACATTCTGGCTACTCTCGTCCTCCGTCACTCCATCTTCCATATCCTCCTCTTCCTGCTGCTCTACCCTACGTCTGTGCGAGTGTAGTGACGGAGGAGCTGTACTGGTCTGTCGGTTCAGATCGCTGGCCCGGCTTCCTTCTCGGAATCGGTTTGTTTTGGGATACGTGGAGGCCGCCGCTGTGGCATTCTGCATCTCAAAGGTTTGTCCATCGAGATAGCTCATGTAAGACTCGAGAAAGTCTCCGCTCCTGTCCGAATCCCCGGTCCCGCCGCCCCCCACCCTCGATCTGTCCAGCCTGTCTCCGCGGACGTTAGCCAAGATGCTGTCCAAATGGTGGTCACTGCTGCTACGACTGTCCAACTCTTCAATCCCAGAGTCCACCACCGTCTCCTGGGACTCTCCTTTTTTTGCAGTGGGTGTCGAACGATGGTGATCGACTCTCTGACTACTTGTAATGGAAGTGGATGAGGTTGAATATGCTGAGTGTGTGCGCTCGTGGTATAACTGAGTGGAGGTGCTTGTTGTGGCGGCAGCAGTGGTGGTTGTAGCAGCACAGCTAGCGGTCGTGGCAATGGACGCGTTGCCCCTGAGAGGAGCGGAAGATGCCGCGGTGGAAGTGAGAGCCGGTGGGTGGCGATACGCAGGAGGATGGTGTGGATGTGTGGGTGAGGAACGGCCAGACATGTGTGTGTTGTTGTAAAGGTGTTGAGGGTGGGACACGGAAAAGGGTTTGTGGTAGGACCCGGGAGGGGGTGGTGGGGAGACAGATGGAGGGGGTGGAGGTCTACCTGATGATGGTTGCAAAGTTGAAGGGGACGGTGGAGGGAGTGGGTTGGGTGACGTTTGCGACGGTGAAGGCGCAGACTGGGTTAGGTTTGCTACCTCACTGTCGTAGGAAGTCAGACTGGAAGCAGTAGAGTCACCTGCTTGTGGTGAATGTAAAGGGGTGTGTGCGGGATAACTAACCCCAAAAGTTTCTTTCTGAATTAGAGGAGGAGGAGGTGGTGGCGGGGGTGGTGGAGGCGGCACTTGCTGCTGGCGAGAGCTCAGAGCACCTACAAGGTTTCTGCGGTGAGAATACCCCATGACTGCCCCGTTCCCTCTATCGAAACTGTTCGCAAACTCTAATGGTGGTGGGAGGGGATCCGCGTAAACAAACTCATCATCAGCATCAACAGACGGGGCGGGTGGAGGAAGAACCATCATTCCAGTGTTCCCCGAGGTTGTAGCTGGCTGCTGGGAACCAGCAGGTGGTGGGGATGGAGGAGTGATTGACATCACATATGAATCCGCTTGATTCTCCATCCTTAAAAAAGATGGTCTCTGAGGTTGCTGGGATACATTAGATGCTTGCTCTACCCCTCTCAGGTAATCTTCCCTTTCTTTATCTCGCTCCCTTTCTCTGGATAGCTCTCGTTCCCTTGATCGTTCCCTCTCTCTCTCCTTTAAAGTTGGCTGATATGGCTGGGACTGGTAATGGTGTGTGTGGACGGTTTTGTCCTCGGAGAAACGCACTCTTAATCCCTCTCTAGCGCCTCCTCCTTCCCGTTCCCTATCTCCTACAGCACCGTCCTCCACCCATACATTCCCCCCACTTCTGAGGATCCTAGGTGAGGGTGGTCGACCCAGGGTGGGGGTTGTGGCCGCCAGAGAAGATGACGTGACAAGGTAGGAAGTGGAGGATTGTGCGGTAGACGACACGGCCTGAGAGATGACAGTAGATGATGGAAACCCACCACTTGACATCTGGCGAGTGAAGTGGTGCTCTGTTCCCCTTCTAAATCTGCTATCATCTCTCAAGGCGCGCTCTCTGGCTGCTAGTGCGAGCCCTAATGGTGATGTTGGATCCAGAGCCTTTCCTGTCAGGGGGTGAATGAAGGTAGTGGCTGAGGAGGGCTGTTGCCTGCCAGCAGCTGTGTACAAGTCGGTTGGAACAGACTTCGGTTGATAGTCCAAAGCAGCTGAAGAGTACTCAGGTAAGCCGAAAGCTGGAGGCATGCTGCGGGTGTGGTGAATAAATGTGTCCCCCGAAAACATGCCCTCATCTATAGACTTCGAGGGGCGTAGCCTTGAACCTTCCCCCTGACCACCAAGCTGCTGCTGTGACATTTGAGTCCTTGATCCGCCGCCATCAGTAACGCCTATGAGGCCCATGTCCTCCTCGGCAGACATGAACATAGAGGCACTCTTTCTACGGGCTTCTATGAATCGTTCCCTGTCCCTGCGGGCTGCCCCAACAATTGCAGCCCCGAATTGACTTGTATAGTCCATGTTTTCCTGCTGCCGCATAGACGGTAAAGATGGAGGAGGTGGGGCAGGTACAGAAGGTGGAGCAGGTGGCTGTGAGGTAGAGGCAGAAGGACCATGGGAGGTCTTCGATTCCTCTGCCTCTCCTGGTGCAGGTACATCTGCCTCCACGCTGCTGCCCTGACTGCTGCGTCCACTGCTGCTCGTTGATGGAGCTTTGACAATAATCGTGGGGATAGGAATGGAGCTTTTCTCTAAAGGAGCTTTGCCTCCAAGAGTTCCCTGACTCAAGCGTAGGTCCTCTACCTTTGATTGCTTCACTAAGGGGCCCTTACCTCTCCGAGCCCCTCCTTTAGGACCTCCTGCTCCGACTGCACTGCGGTCTGCTCGCTGGGGTTGACTCTGGGTGGTCTGCTGCTGCTGTGGCATCACAGTTGCAATGCTGGACGGTGAGACAGCAGAGTTGTATCCTCTCCTTAAACCTGCTGTTTTTGCACCTAAACCAACTCCCATGCCGGCTCCAGCAGGCTCCCCAGGATAGGCAACCTTCCGCGAGGCAGTCCTGACTTGAGCAGTGTGAGCAGCTGCGTGAGAATATGCCGTTTTAAGTTCCGCTGTGCCGGGGCCGGGACTTGCCGCTCTCTCCCGGGCTCCGTGGGCAAAGTGCATTGGCTGCGAGTACGGCTGGTAGTGCGAGGCCGTCGACGTGGACTGGGAGACGGAGGGCTGCTGTGACGACTTGGCTCTCCAACCCAACGGTGGCGCCGAGGAGAACGGAGGTTCTGGAGGAGCCGTGGTGGGAGGAGGGGGGATTTCATCTGGGCCGGGAACGGATAGACTGCGTGCGAACTTCATTGCTGGAGGATGCAGAAACTTCTTTTCCTCCTCGGGCACTCCTGCGATTGACAGAGAGGTGAAAAGAGAAGGTAAACATAAGATAAAAATCTGTTAATAGTCCATGTTGTGAGTTGTCATTGTGAGAGTTTCTGTCTAGATCTGCCTGCCCATCCTGGAGCCAGATACTCGTATTGATCAGTCGCCATAAGTCAGTCTACTAAACAAACTCAAAAAAATACGTAACTTGAATCTTTCCCTTAAAACATAGTCTTACCCTTATTGACCGAGCGTTAGGGGGGTCTGACAAAGACCTCAGAGAGGATCTTAGACTCAAACGAAAAGGTTGTCAGAAAGGTTTGAAGACAAACAGACACCTGGACAACAGGGGTGAACCAGACAACTGCAGAGTTGGCAGAAAAACACTTAAAACTTGGCATGGACACAGACTGCGACCACTGCAGGCCCGCAGACAGACAGACGGGCGGACGGATGGGCGGACAGAGAACAGTTCGCCTCACCGATGGACTTCTGCCGCAGCATACCGTGGTGAGGGGCATGACCCGAGGTGTACTGGCCACGGTCGAAACCGAGACCCAACCCAGACGGCATCACCCCCATCCCGGACTGATCCAGGAAGTTTTGCTGCAATGAAAATTAATCGAGAAACCGAAAAAAAACCTATGTATTAGAATCAAAATTTGAATTCAGCTCATTGTACATGTCATTGAACTGGAGCGGCGAGCGACATCATCATCATCATCTCGCGCTCGATCACGTGACTCCATCCATCAACATTCACCTCATTGCCATAGAAGCTGCGTCCTCGGTCTCTCTTCGGCCCCGGTCCCCGTGTCCCCGGCGCCTCGTTGGTGCTGATTGTCTGCTGAGCCGCTGCAAGAATTTCATCTAGTTTATCTGAGAGGAAGAGGAGGAAGAGAAGGGGGACGAGACAGGGGGGAGGAAGGGGGGAGGAAGGAGGAGGAGAGGTGCACACAACAACAATGAAACATAAAAAGGAACAGCAATAAAAATGAAGGAAACTCTGGCTTCGTTAATGGACGACATTTCAGACATTGTTCTGGTGTTTTTTACTATATATTCTTTTGTAATTTAGATAATGAAAAAATATAATCAATATTAATTTATTGATTACATTTCTACAATACATTATATGTGATACTGTATTATATTATTATGTATGTATGTGTAAAATTATTTAGAAAACAAATGATTGCTATTAAAAAAATAAGAAAACGACTTGAATATTTACCAAAAAAGATTAAGCTTATATTATTATTAATTATAATTTATTGTTTTTATTGTGATTGTGTGTCAGTCTGTGGTCGGGCTAACGAAGCCGTCGTTGGGGACCAGACGAGATGCAGAAGGTGGACGAGGCGACATCGTTCCTTACTCAGAGCCATCTGATAGACTGTCCTCTTCTTCTCGGAAACTTGGGAGGATTCGAATTCTGAAAGAGTCGTGTCCGGTTAATCGACCGAGGGGGGGAAAAAAAAAACAACCTTCTGGAAACGTGAGGGGGTGTCACGAGGGCTCACCTGATTTTTTTTTCCAGGGTGTAGCAGCTGGAAGGAGGACAAAAGGAGACTTAAGTTTTTTGGCAGAAGCAACAGTGTGATCGCGTCGTAACGCGGAATACTAATGGCTCTCCCTGGAGCTCCACCATCTGAGTCATCCCGCCCGTCTTTTCTTTTTTCCATCCCACCCACGCGCCCCCGGACCCACTTATGTTACCGTCAATATGTTAAGAGGGTGTCGGCTGTCAGGCCTGAAGGGGGCGCTCACCTCGCTCCACTGTTCCGGCGTCCCGTCGGCAGGGGATGAGAGAAGACAGAGAAGACAAGAGTGGTCAGAACGGGTGGACGGCGGCGGCGGAGGAGACAAGAGAAGGAAGGTGACTTTTTTAGTGGAGGCATCCATTGCTGTGAGTGAGCGTGAGGACGGAGGAGGGAAAGGATCGACTGTCGAAGCCGCCGTATATTTCCTACTTTATTGGACGTGATTAAACTTTACTACCCGGCGCTCTCGCTCTCGAGCGTGACGAGGAACCTCGAGTCGTCAACCGGAGCCGTAGAACCAGTAGAAACCAGACCATCTACATGGACTCTGACTCCGCCTCCTTCACTTCTCACGTACCATCCGTGGAACATTTTTCTCTGATTGATCTACAGCCACGGACACGTCCCAGATCCACCAGAGGTCTCCACCTGCCTGGGTGAAGGTGTTGTTGGTAGTGATGGGCCGACGAAGCTTCATGAAGCGTCGTCATTTTCAGAGCAGATGTTACTCACTGCAGCACAATCTTTGGCTTTCGCGCAACAACATTAATGCAACCTCACATTATTTATGAGCCCAGAGCGCCACCTACAGGGCTCTGAACACAATGACACTGTTTCACGAAGCTTCGTCACCAGTTTTTAGCTCCGGGCAGATTTTGATTTTAACTTCTGCTAAACATGTGTGAGACGTGGGGGGTCTGTCGTGCCCCGAAAAAAGAGCTGAGCCACAAGACTATCAAGTGGATTTCTACTCTCACCAGGATTCAGCTCCTCCTGCAGGAGTTCGAGTACATCAGGGGGTCTTGTTCATGAGTGAGGGAAGGACAGAGATAGTCGTGACGTGGTGGAAAAAAATCTCGTCCTGATCTCAAGAGGGGTTCAACTGGGAGGAGGCCCCAGGGCAGACCCAGGACAAGGATGAGTTAAGAGCTGAAGTCTGGACCTTTACCTGAGCCGCTGCCTCACAGAGCAACATATGGTATTCACTCACTTGACAGTTTTGGAAAACAAACTTAACCCCAAAACTTTTCCTTTCTTAACTACTGTCAGAAAGGCCTCGTCGTCCTTGCTGCGCCGCCCCTCGACTTCAACCCGGGGGCGCCGCTCGCGTGGCAGAGGTGACTCGGGTTAATGTGCGTCACAGTCAAATGAATTCTAATGTATTTAAACAAGCATCTGGCCCGGGTCGGCCTTCAGACTCTCCTTCACGCAGGAAGTCCAGATGCTAACGTGACTCCAGCTTTTTCTCAAAGTACGAGACTGAGAGAGACTTTATGAGAATGAATCAGCCGTTACATTATGACCACCTGGCATTATGACCTTGAACGTTTTCGAAAAAAAAATCTCCAAAGGGTAATCACTGTGTTCGCACCTGAATTATTTAAATATTTGAACACAGAAATAAAACACTTTGTTTACCGCTCAAAGACTACAGTACTGTGACAAACTGTCAATCAAACCCAACAGATATTTGACCCGCCCCCTCCCTCCAAGTTACAGATAAGTTGTAAAAGTGACAAGAGTCAAGAGTCTGCTGGAGTTTCTCTTTCTTTGTGAACACTGAACTCGTGATTACGTTTTTCTGAACAAATTCCTCGTGTCGAGGCTTCGATCCAAGAGGGACGTTACAGACGAGCAGTATTTGGAGGGATTTGGATGTTTTTAAGTGTCTTTTTGGACGAACTATCACTTCAAGTACGTGCGCTGAAAAACAAAATGATACCAAACTGCGATAAGGAAACTTTCAAAAGACATGAATGTGAGAAAAAAACCTGTTGGTACATAAATAAGGAAGAAGATATAGTTTATATTTTTTCGATGTCCGTCTAATGAAAAGTATGAAACTACGTGAACAACTTTTGAACAACAAATAACTGTCACTTTGCCAAAGTCCAACACATTTTCAAAAATATTCCCTTCCATCGATTATATCTTGGCTCGATTAGTAATGCCTCCGACAAATAGTTATTCCTCATTTTATTAACGTTGTATTTGGGAAAAAACTTAGTTTTTTTCAAGTTGTAACGTCTTCATTTGTTGCTAAGTTGTGCAAGATTCTTAAACATTTGATTTATTGCGGTACGAACGTCTATATGTTTCTTATCTCGTAGCACAAAGCTATTAAAGACAAGTCGACACACATTCATTTTGAACATCAGACCATTATTTCATCTCTACGATTCCCTTCAGAACGCGATCTTGTCGTTTCCCGACTCTTCTCTGGACCACGTCAACCACGTCACGACCCACGTGCTCGACGTGGACACGTTTGATTCTCGTCACCCGGACAGCGTTACCTTCACGCCGCAGCGTCACCGCGTTCAGGCTACAAGAGTCCAGGTGGTCTGCAGTGAGGGGGGGGGGCTGCTCATGCTTGGTAAGGTGAGGTCACACCACAGAGGGGGGGGAGGCAGTTGAGGGGGCGGGGGGCAGTGGGGGTCAGGTGTTAGGTTTGCACTGAGGAGAACCCACCCCCCACCCCGCCCAACAGACGCCTCTCAACTGAGCATGCTCCAGACACGCAGCAGCAAACTATCAAACAGACGCCGACAGGAAGGAGAAACTTTTTGGCCGAAAATTCTAATCAGCGATCGGGGGCGGTGACCCTCCTGCTCTCTCTCCTCCCACCGTGGTGCCTCGAAATAGAGACGGCGAAGACTGTCGTTTCCATAGAAACTGATCGGAATACCATTTCAATAATTACTCATCTCTAAGTTTAGTTTTCTTGGTAACAAACCAACAAAGTCTTAAAAGGAGAAATCCTTGAAAAAAAAAAACCGCGTGGCTGAACCAGCAGGGGGCGACTGTGAGGGAGCCGAGTCCCGACTTCACCCTCGAGCTCCGGCTGAGGGTCAGTGAAATAACACCAGTCGAGTCTCTCACTGATGACAGAGCTGGACGATCACCTATCATTGGATTAAATTAACATTAATATAATACAAAAATATCATTTAACTTTACCTTTATATATTTGTTATGCAAATAAAAAAATATTGCATAATTATTACATTAAAAAAAAGCGACATTATATTCAATATATTGTGTAATACACAATTCACAGTGTTGAGTTTTTTTTCTCTCTCATTTTAAACGGGTTGCATCAAAGAATAATGTTTGTTATTATAAATATATGACATAAACAGTGGCTCCTGGGCGCATGTACTCAACTGGTTCTGAAAGAACTAACAATAATTCTTGTCCCTCGTAGTTCCAGAACCATTTTCACGAGAATTTCTTCATAAATACCATCAAATCTAACAAACTAATAATGGTATGTATCGTCTCTTAAAACAATCATCTAGATTACAGTGGATTTTAAATACTTCAAAATGGAACCGAATCTATCTTATGTGCTGCAGTTCACAGTCGAAGCTGTAGGGGGGTGGGCCAGGCAGGGAGGTCAGAGGGCAGAGAGGCGGGCAGTGAGAGGGGTCACAAGGTGGATGGTGACACTTTGAGCTGGGTGGGGTTACCTGCAGTGGGGGTGCTGGAAGTGACAGTGTGGAACCTCTGAAAGAACAGTGAAATGCATTTAGACATCTCCTCTTCCTCCTCCTCCTCCTCCTCTTCCTCAGTCCGTCAACCTCGACACACTTTCACTCCTACGAGTTCGAACCCTATCCTGCGTCTCCTCGGCTTCCCCCGCGCACTCCTGGCTCCGCCCCCCCTGGCTTACCCATCTCCTCCAGCTCCGACGTCATGGACTTGGACCTCAGGGCGATGGCCGGCGTGCTCAGCCTCTTGCTCTGCTGCGGGACTGAAGCCGACACGAGCGTTAAGACTCACAGCACGAGGTTCAAATGAAGAAAAAAGGAGTCTTACTTTTCTTCCTGGAACCCTCCTCCATGTCGGGGTTGCGGGTCACCATGACGACCTTGACCATGAGGCTGTTGCCGCCCTGCCGGATCATGTTGACCACCTGCCGGTGACCCACCTTCACCACGTTCTGACCGTTGACCTGAAGACAAACATTATGACCGCCTGGTTTCTTATTGGGGGTGGGGGTGTCGGGGGGGGGGGGTTTCGTCATTCACCTCGATCAAGAAGTCTCCCATCCTGAGTCCGGCTCTCCACGCCACACCGCCCTCGTCCACCGACTCCAGGTACTGCAGGGCGGGGAAGGCCGGGGTCGGAGTGAACTCCTCGATTGGGGTTTGAGCTGTAAACCACAGGATTATGTCGGTTAAAACTGACCCGAAATAAACAAATACTACTAAACAGATACTACTACTCGCAACCTGTTTTTTTTTAAACCCCAAAACCTTCCTTACCTTTGGCTCCTCTCAGCACGAAGCCAAAACCCTCGCTGTCTTTCTTCTGCAACAGCACCGACTTCTCCTTGATGATGTAGTCACTGCAGGGACGGACAGCAGTGAGACGACGACATGGAAGAGGCTAACAAGAGTAGTAAATGACACAATATATTGCAGTATTTTTTTTGACGATACTACATCAATATTCAACGGCACTGTATCCGTTGATTTATTCTGTGACTTTCAAATCAAATTTGTGCTGGATGGCAGCAGTTAGAACGTCCAACGCAGTTTCGGGAACACTTGAATCCATTGAGATTGTAGTGATGACTGAGGACGAGAGGATACAGTGGAATACAGCAGCTTTTAAAGATGATGTATGGACATATTTTGCTTTGAAAACAAATGAAAGCAGTTACGACTTCGTCAAGAGTCATGTGGTCTGTAAATTCTGCAACACCAGAGTCAAGAAGTGGACAATACTACACATATATCCTTGTTACTACACTATCACAACACCAGAGTCAAGTACTGGACAATACTACACATACATCCTTGTTACTACATTATCACAACACCAGAGTCAAGTACTCGACAATACTACACAAATATACTTGTTACTACACTATCACAACACCAGAGTCAAGTACTGGACAAGACTACACATATATACTTCTTACTACAGTATCACAACACCAGAGTCAAGTACTCGACAATACTACACATATATACTTCTTACTACAGTATCACAACACCAGAGTCAAGTACTCGACAATACTACACATATATACTTCTTACTACAGTATCACAACACCAGAGTCAAGTACTCGACAATACTACACATATAAAGTTGTTACTACACTATCACAAAACCAGAGTCAAGTACTCGACAATACTACACATATATACTTCTTACTACACTATCACAACACCAGAGTCAAGTACTGGACAAGACTACACATATATATTTCTTACTACAGTATTACTATATATCGCAATGTATCCCATTGTTGTTCCAGTAACGTACATCTATCTATAGCAAAAATATACATCACAAAAAGTTGGAAAAATGTGAGAAGCACAAAGACCAGTCAGATGGAAGGAGAGGAAGGAAAAGTTGGTGCGTCTTGTGTTTCATCAACTCGTACGTCACAAAAGTGTATGTTGGACCGACAAACGACAAACTGTTCTGAATCATCCTGTTGTGTAACTGGACGTCGAAAATGCAAGATAAACATCAGATCTTTGAATTCAGCGATGAGTCACTCTGTAAATTCATGCACGCGTTCAAACGAATGAATCTTCTCTCCAACCAGGAACCTTGGTAACGCCGGGATGCTATATAAAGTAGAAAAAAGCTTGTTGCCTCAGTAACGGCAAAGAAAAATGGACCGAAAACCAACCAATCTTTCGTCTCTCGCACAAAGTTTGGACTCTTGAATTAAACATATGGAAGGTTTGGCAACTTTATTTTGAGGAGACGCCAAAGAAACGCCGATGGTTCTGCAACTCGTCTGTACTTCGATGCGGGTTCGATGCGGTGAAGTCAGACGTCACTGGCTGAGGTCACGAAAACCCCTCGAACATTTTGCCATTTTTCTCGTCGTGTCGTCTTCATTCATTCGCTTCCAAAAAAGCATCTCTGGAGCGTCAGCTGTAACATAGTGGAGCCTCATGCTGACAATCCCATCCTGCGCCACCCGTTACTGGTATTGCCATCTGTTTCCATTTCTCACTCCATCGACTTTTCTCCCCCTTTTTTTTATTTATTTCTTCACCGTCCCCGCCTCCTCTCGACCTCCCAGAAGCCACTTCTCCATGCGCTCCGGATTTGCATTTATACTAGCACGCCGTTTTCCACGCCAGCAACTTTTATGCATGCGCCGACATAGAGGCGGGGCGAGGCGCCATCTAGTGGCCGGGCACTGCGTAAATTCATAACGTTTCCACGACAGCTTCTTCAGCTACACACCTGAGCGACCCAGGTGACCTTGAATGGACGTGTCACCACCATCTCAGAGAAGGAGCTCGAGCGGTGACACCGAATCTCATGTTCCTCCTCATGCCGAGGCTCTAACCGAGGACACGGATGACGGTCTGAGTTTGATGCATTTCATGAGCTCTTCAAAGGCATTAAACTGTATTTAAAATGCATCAAAAGTGTAAGTAAGTCATTTATATTTATTAATGAAAAGTTTTCATTAATTGAATTCATATCTTGTTTTCTTTGTGTATATTTTAACAAAAACATGGACGATAATTAATTTTATTGAAAGTCTAGTGCCGCCAAAATATTTTTAATTCCCATTTATCTAAATCAGACGTCAAACTCTTATCTGTTGATAATGTAACCAATGAAGATGTCAGTGTTAAAGATAAGATAAGGTAAGGAACCAACACAGGGATTATTATGATGGCTCAAGCTTTTTTGAAAATTTCACCATCAGACTCACACTTCCTCTAGTAAAATAGAATTTTGTTCTAAACACTAAACTATTCTTTAGTTTTTCATAAAGTTTAGAAAGAATTGATCATGTATCTTGTTTAGTTCTTTTAAACTCAATTAAGTGTGTGTAGATAAAATAAATAGATATTTTTTTACAATTAAAATGCAACTATTAGTTAACTATTTGTTTTGTAATTAAAGCAGTCATTACGTCCTCCGCAGCTAAAGGAACGATAAGATCCTGCGAACATCCCGGAGATGACTGAGGACGAGAGGAGACGGCTGGCTCCGGCTGCTTTAAAGCCGATGTTTGGACATATTTTTGGCTTTCGCTATCATTTATTCAACCAAAAGAGAGTCGGAACAACCAGAAGATGTCACTTAAATAGTGCAAGGGAATCAAAATGTGTCGAATCGTGTCGTTAGATTCAGCACTAACTACACTACAAGTTTCAAAATAAAATATTCATTTCTTAACTACCTCTTAATCCTCTTAAAAAAATAATCAATCACATCCGTCCTGCCGTTTTACATGCAACACTTTATCCATTAAAGAGACACTGTTTCTTTAAAACACAGCGGATGACATCACTCAAACACTTGCAGGAGCCAAGGTCTTAAGCAGACACCCAGTTAAATGCTCAAGCTCTTTACGGTAGTTAGACGGTGGTTAACTTAACTTACAAGCGGGTACAACACGATGGATAGAAAGTGCGAGAATGACGTTTTTGGATCATGAACGTCAAGCGATCCTGGAAGTATTGGCTCATCGTTGTGCGATTGTTAGAGCGACGCACGGATGAAACGTTCAGTTCGACTACATGAACACAGCGAAGGAACAAAGTGACACGAGCGAAGCAGCTCTTCTCTGTGTGAGTGAACAATTATGGCAGCGGCTCAGTGGAGTTTTCTCTCCACACACACTCTTGATCGTGTCTTTCATGTCCACGCGTGTTGGTTGTGCGTCCGCTCGCCGTTGTAATCGCTTTTATCCAAACTGTCGGCGTGGAAGTTCACGCCAACGGTGTCCCAGTTCACTGGCGAACTTGGCGCCGACCCCGTGAAAGTCTCCGTGGACCGGGACAGAGGAAGGGGATCGAAAAGTTCCTACATATTTCAAGGTTTTTCAGAGGAGCCTCTTTTTTTAAAAAAAAACTCCTGCATGACAACTGACACCACAACTGGCTCTAGTAGGAGCAGAGGTTCTACTTTGAGTGTCTCCTGGATGACAGAGCTCCTCTCTCTAGGAGACGATACACACACCTGCATTACACACACCTTATCCATGATCGTGTTCTTGAAACACTACGAAGTTGCCGACCACAGGTAAGAGCAGAAATCCGACATCGGCCCTAGAGCTCTGTCCTTTGGCTCAGCTCTTTCTTTACCACCACAGACTATCCCAGAGTGTTCTCGGGCTAAACTTGTGAACTAGATTCAAAGACACTCTCCTCTGGCAAACAATCATTTGTAAATAACTTTAACACAACATTTAAAGCAAAATAACTTTTACAAAACTGCCCAGTTTTGCTGTAACT
The DNA here is from genome assembly GCF_982586985.1 of Callionymus lyra. NCBI lineage: Eukaryota > Metazoa > Chordata > Actinopteri > Syngnathiformes > Callionymidae > Callionymus > Callionymus lyra. Next base: position 7,643,131 of record NC_141832.1, on the reverse strand, counting down.
AGACAAAGTTAAGTTAAGTTAAGGCAGAACAACTCATGAGCAACCTTATGATTCTGGAATTGTTGCTTATGTGAAGCACCAGGTACTGACCAAGTCTGAACACATTTTGTCGCCACAGTTACAAGAAAGAACAGCATTAAGTTTCTTTCACGCTAGTTCTGGATCTGGATGTGTGCGCAGCAGCAGTGAGAAGCCATACAAGTGAATAACAAGACCTTCAAAACCTTCTTAGACCCAGAAAAACTACAAAACCACCAGTTACTTGTTCAGCATTAAACGACCCATGACTGTAAGTAAGTAAGTCATTTTTATTTATATAGCGGTTTTTCAGACCAGGGTCACAAAGCGCTTAAACAATAAAAACAATATTCAATAAAGTATATACTTTAAAGGTCAAGATAACACAGAGACAAACACAGGAAAATCAAGGAAAAGCCTGCACAAATAAAAATGTCTGTAGAGCACTTCCTGTTTCCTGTGATCGGCTATGTCTAGGTGAAGAAGTTAAACCTGGTCAAACTCGTGAGTGAAGAGCACCTGAGAGGATTCTGAAACTCACTCAAGTTAAAACTTGCCACAACGAGTGCGTAACAGTTCTAGTCTCACAAGGTATTGTACTATTCTTGGTCGACTTCCACAGGTAATTTAAAGTACTTCCAGATGTTCACAGGCGTCTTCAACAACCCCCCGCTGAGCAGAACCCGTTGTCGGTCTTGACATTTGGAACCAAGAGGTGCTTCTACTTTTAACAAAATTCTGCAGGTACCATGAATTAAACAGGAAATCTAACAGCATTATTTTACACTGGGGTTCATGGAGGAGCAGAACCAAAACGGACTCTTTCCTCGGTGCTTCTTCTCCAGAGGAAGGAATTAAACAGGGTTTTCGGGGGGAAAGAGCGAAGTCAGAGAGGAGCAGGAACTTGTCATGCATGCTGCATCGTTAAAACTCCGTCACGGTTTTTACTAAAAACACATCATGGAGAGGGTCTGTCAGGGGGGGCACCGGTCACAAACATGCCTGCACACAAACCATCTGCAGCAGGAGGAGGACGACACATGCTCGCCGAGCTGCGCAGCATCACCAACGCTGGTCTGCGAGCACGCGCCGCAACATCTGTCAATCCATAACAATCGATGCTGCTCCGACGACCGTGAAGACCACAAACATGCAACGACCCCCCCTGGACTCCTGGAGGTCCAGGGAGAAGCCATGTCAGGTACCTGTAGATGAACCAGACGCTCCTGTTCACGGGGCCCAGCGACGGCCAGGAAGAAGAGAGCGAGAGGGAGAGGGAGAGATCCTCCTCGCCGCATGCCCTCATCGCCATTTCCTCCCCTCCCTCTCCTCCTCCTCCTCCTCCTGCTGCTGCTGCTGCTCCTTCTCCTTCTCGTCTCCCGGCGAGACAGCAGCGGCAGCGAGGAGCGCGAGCCACCGGAGAGGAGGAGGAGGAGGAGGAGGAGGAGAGGAGAGGGAGGAGAGAGAGACGGAAGAAGGGATGAGCTCGGCCAGCTCCTTCATACTTAAGACACGGAGAAGAAATGGGAGAGAGGAGAGAGGGAGAGAGAGAGATGGTTTCGGTGTGACTGCGACAGAGAGGAGGAGAGAGGAGCAGGCGGAGAGAGGGAGGGGACCAGGAGGGTGGCTTTTGCAAGAAAAAAAAGAAAAGAAGAGAGGAGTGATCATTTAAGACGAGGTGCAGGGGTGATTGAGTTTGTCCACAGGGGGGCTTCAACGCTCGTAAACATGGCTGCAGTCACACACTTTCTCCTTCATCCCTGCTCTCCTTCCACTCCTCCGTCACTGTCAGCATCCTCTCATTCATAAAAACCAGTCGCCGCAGTCTGCCGGGGTCGCCGACCAGATCGTTACACAAGACCGGTACCCAGCTAGAGACCCCCCTTCACAGCCGGACCTCCTCCTCCCTCGCTGACATGACCAGGTGCATTCTGGTTACACAACAGTACGACAACACGCAGGAGAAAGTTCCTTCTCGATAAGAACAACGTCACTCGAGTGAATCGCTCTAGTAAAGGTGTTCTGACACAATCAGATACTGTGATATTTGTGTCACTACACCATAAAAGTATTTGTTCATCATTTGTGTTTAAATCATATTTTATCATATTTCTTAGAACTAGAATTTGTACGTCATTCAATTGTGTAAACTTTTAGCTTTTTCAAATTACCATTAACATTTAAACATTCACAGCTTTTGATCGTTTGTGTGTTGCAATTTAACATCCGGCGGCTAATCAGATGAATGAGGATGAGAGGATACAGTGAGTCCAGCAGCTTTTAAAGCTGGTATTTGGACATATTTTGGTTTGAAAACAAATGAAAGCAGTTACGACTGAGGACGAGAGGATACAGTGAGTCCAGCAGCTTTTAAAGCTGATGTTTGGACATATTTTGGTTTGAAAACAAATGAAAGTAGTTACGACTGAGGACGAGAGGATACAGTGAGTCCAGCAGCTTTTAAAGCTGATGTTTGGACATATTCTGGTTTGAAAACAAATGAAAGCAGTTACAACTTCTTCAAGATGCATGTGGTCTGTAAATACTACACCAGAGTCAAGTACTGGACAATACTACACATATATCTTCGTTACTACACTATCATAACACCAGAGTCAAGTACTGGACAATACTACACATATATTCTTGTTACTACACTATCACAACACCAGAGTCAAGTACTGGACAAAACTACACATATATACTTGTTACTACACTATCACAACACCAGAGTCAAGTACTTGACAATACTACACATATATACTTGTTACTACACTATCACAACACCAGAGTCAAGTACTGGACAAAACTACACATATATACTTGTTACTACACTATCACAACACCAGAGTCAAGTACTGGACAATACTACACATATATACTTGTTACTACACTATCATAACACCAGAGTCAAGTACTGGACAATACTACACATATATACTTGTTACTACACTATCATAACACTAGAGTCAAGTACTGGACAATACTACACATATATACTTGTTACTAGAGTATCACAACACCAGAGCCAAGTACTGGACAATACTACACATATATCCCTGTTACTACACTATCACAACACTAGAGTCAAGTACTGGACAATACTACACATATATACTTGTTACTACACTATCATAACACCAGAGTCAAGTACTGGACAATACTACACATATATACTTGTTACTACACTATCACAACACCAGAGTCAAGTACTGGACAATACTACACATATATCCCTGTTACTACACTATCACAACACTAAAGTCAAGTACTTGACAATACTACAAATATATCCTTGTTCTAACAGTATCACGATATATCCTACCGTTGCCCCTGTATTCTGATACATATTGTACTGCTAAATCCCTTCTAATACACAGACCTACTGCTGAGGTACGGTCTTAAAGTAAACGTCTAGTCAAGTATAGAAGCAGAACATTTCAACCCTAAACCTCCATCTTTACCAGACTGTTGATCTGATTGTCGACTCGTGTCTCAACAAACATGAGGTCGAATAATTCAAAATTAGTTTTCACTTTAGCAACATGAGGTTGTTCTGTCCATGCATCCACACTTTTACTTCAGGAGGTCTGTGCAACACAGGTACTGATCAACTGCTCTGGTGTTCATGGAGCTAATGGCTACATGCATGTTTAATCCAGGCGCTGGATTGTCTAGAACAAAACGATGAATTCTAACAGTCGAGGTGTTCACATCACAAAACATATCAGCTTCAGATGCACGTAAACATCAGCCTCCTCGTCTCATGATCCTGTCTCTGCTGTCATGTGACTCCTCGTCTCAACGCTCGCTCGCCGACACGTCCACAGCCTCCGCAGAGAAACCAAAGCATGAATGAGCGGTTCGGAGAAAAAACAGGAGGAAGGAGGCGACGGAGGCAGAGAGGAAAACAGAGGAGCAGCTGCTGGATGAGTGGCAGAGGAAGAGGAAGAGGAAGAAGAGGAAGAGAGCGATAAAGACCCTCGCGGACACTCACATCATCTCTCAGTCCTGCCTCGCGTCGACCGACTCCCCGTCTCCCTCATTCCCTCTTTCCTCCCTCTCTCCGTCCTGAACCCCGGCTCTGGTCCTCTTACATCTCTGGTGGTGTGTCGGGCTGTGACTCTGTGTTGCATGTACAGTAGGGTGTGTGTGTGTGTGTGTGTGTGTGTTGTACGGCAAAGGCATGAAAGAAAGGAGGAGGAGGGGGTTTGACAGAAGGTCCACATCTCACCAGCGTTAGTGTGTTTGTGTTTGTTGTGATGCTTAGTGAGGTGTGTTTATACGGATACAACGTGTGTTTAGCTTGTTAGCTTTTCTGTAGAGTAGTGTGTGGAAATGTGGGTCATATCGTGTTTGATAGCATATCTTTGAAGAATTAGATCTAAAGAATATTAAGATTGTGATTGTGTACACGTTCACTGATGGAATAATGTATTTTATTACTGTCTTTAAGGGCCTGTACACACACATAAAAACAAGTTATGTGTCCTTCAGGTCTTTGGAATCACGTGAACGGACAAGTTTCTTCTGTGACACTAAACCACTATATTTTTTCTGACCGAGCCTCAGTAGTGACCACAGCTACAGGTGTATTATAATATACTGGTCAACATCAAGACGGCAGGTTTGTGTGGTTCAATTCAGCACAGACTCAAAGACAAATTGTATCTTAATATCACATTACAGGGTCTGATCTCAGTCCAGCTTAATTCAACCATTCCAACATCGGGAAAGTTTAGTCTGACGGAGCAGAATTCTAGTTTGAATTTGATAAGAAGGATCAATCATTAGATTTTCTCTGAGCTGTCATGTGTCTGGTCTCTGACGAGAAGTTTTCTGATAAATAAACACTTAAACAAGTGAGGAGTCACTGACCAGAAAATACCGACTCCAGTTAAGAAACAATAAAACACTTCCAATATGATTTGGTATTTAAAGAAACTCTTTAAGGTCCAGGTTGTGGATTTTAAGTTTGTTTAGAAGATATATTTCCTGTTTTTTTTATTTCTAAATCAACGGGAGATTATTCAAGCATCACATCCAAGTGTTTCAATTATGAAACCCATTAGTAAAAACGTGTCATTCACAGCGACTGCAGCTCGGAGAGCGTCGGATGAGACGCCGTTCGTGCCATGTGTGCTTCCTGTGAGCGTCCCCCCGTTACCATGGAAACATTGCATCTTCCGCAAAAAGTAGTTTTTCCCTCTTTTCGTGACATCATAAACAAACAAATGTTTTTTTTTCCAAAAATGTTGAATCAAGCGTACGACGGATCACACAGGCGGCTGCTCTCGCACTGGCTCGTCCTCATGTGACCCGGTGTTGGCCCAGAACGGACCTCATGCCGAACCGTCGGTGGAGCAGCAGCATGTTGTGTGTGTGTGTTGTGTGTGTGTGTTGTGTGTCGGCAGTGACGCGTGAACATGCAGCTTGTCACGCGTTCAAAGTCAAACATGCGAGAAATAAGAGATGAAAAGCGTTATGACTCAAATCTGTTTGTGTCTAGCAGGCATCTACTGACTGATAAGTCAGTACTTGGGTGACTTGGGTCGGTCTGTCAAACTGAGCCTGAGAAACCTGGGTGTTGTATTTGATAAAGACATGTCTCTTGTTCAACACTGCAGACTATCTGACCACAAACTGCTTCCTTCAACTGAGAAAAATCTCTAGATTTAGGAAAATGTCACAACACAATCTGGAGCTTGTAATCCATGTGTTTGTGTCGTTTAGACTATTGTAACAGTTTATTTTGGTGTCTAAGCCACAAGGATCTGTCTCACCTGCAGTTAATACAAAACTCTGCAGCTAGAATTCTGACCCGCTCTAGTAGAAGAACTCACATTTCTCCGATCCTTAAAACTCTTCACTGGCTGCCAGTTTCTTTCAGGATCAATTTTAAAACTCTGGTTCTTACTTTCAGATCTATTCATGGTCAGACCTTCCATCAGTGATCTGATCCAGACTTACACCCCAGCTCAGGCTCTGAGGTCTGTGGATCAGAATCTACTTATGGTTCCACACACACACAGTTCAGGACCAGAGGAGAGAAATCTTTTCAGGCTGTTGCTCGTGAGGATCTACTGACTACTTCAAGAAACATCTTAAGACATCTTTTATATGTGACTCCTGTGTTTGTCGTATGTGTCTTCGCCTTTTAAAGTATATATTTTTAACTGTGTATTGTTTTTGATTGTTCAAGCGCTTTGTGACCCTGGTCTAGAAAGATCTTTACAAATAGTTATTACTTACTTCTAGTTCTTCTAGTGTTTCGACTAGTTATATTCTCTCTCTATGCAGCCGTATGAAGTAATACTATAAAACACACCAGTATTTCTGATGGTCATCTAACAATAGTTACTAGTTCAACACTACTTATACATTATTAAAGCAGTTTTTTATGGACCATTTTCTCGTATTTTCTTCCTTATATTTGACCTTAGTGAGAGTAATGTAAAGCACTTTTATATCAACTTATACTTAATACAAATATTACCAGAACACAACTTATTTAATGGCATAATTACAATTTAAAAAAATAAATCAATTAAATACTATCACTTTAAGAACACATCTGAACCCTTGCAACAAGGGTCAAGGTGAACGACCACCACCACTGCAGACGTATTTATAGAAGCCAGGGAGACCCGAAGACAACACAAGACTAAATTAAACAGGTCAAAGTTTAAAATGCAAGTATTTGCCAGACCCTGTGACAGAATGTGAACATGCTGTTAACTAGTTGTCTTGCTCAGGTTAGCACTAATTCCCATGTCAATCAAAAGTAAATGTTAGAGAATCAAGCGACTTTAGAAACGTCGCTAAGACTCTCCTCGTCCTCCTCTCCACTCAGAACGACCTTCGATGTCTGACCTCCAGATGGCGGCGCCACAGGGGGGTTCAGCCGGAGCATGGAAATTAAAAAGTTCAGCGGGGATCGGCCATGTGGCGAGAAAACAAAAGGAGGACGTGAAGGTAATCGGAGGATGACAGGTGAGACGCCGACACAAGACTGAACTTTTCAGAGTGTGCGTGTGTGCATGTGCGTGTGTGAGTGTGCGTGTGTTCGTGTGCGTGTGTTTGTGTGCGTGTGTTCGTGTGCGTGTGTGTGCGTGTGTGTGCGTGTGTGTGTGTAAGTAAGTAAGCAATATTTATTTATATAGCGTTTTTCCAGACCAGGGTCACAAAGCGCTTAAACAATCAAAACAATACTCAAAAAAGTATATACTTTAAAGATCAAGATAAAACTGATAACACAACAGGAGTTCCAGAAAATCAAGGAAAAGCCTGAACAAATAGAAACGTCTTAAGATGTTTCTTAAAGGAGTCAGTAGCTCCATCAAGAGCAAAGAGAGGAAGATCGTTCCAAAGCTTAGGAGCAACAGTCTGGAAGGATTTCTCTCCTCTGGTCCTGAACCATGTGCGTGGAACCATCAGTAGATTCTGATCCACAGACCTCAGAGCCCGAGCTGGGGTGTAAGGCTGGATCAGATCACTGATGGAAGGTCTGACCATGAATAGATCTGAAACCAGAATTTTAAAGTTGATCCTGAAAGAAACTGGAAGCCAGTGAAGAGTTTTAAGGATCGGAGAAATGTGAGTTCTCCTACTAGAGCGTGTGTGCGTGTGCGTGTGCGTGTGCGTGTGCGTGTGCGTGTGCGTGTGCGTGTGTGTGTTGATCGTTGACGTTTCATGTGTGAAACCTAGTGTTCATGTTGATACGGTGACAAGAATGTTGTCAGCGTTCAGGATAAAATGATAGAGATTAGACAGTAGACAGTAGAGGAGGTAAGACAGTAAGAGTAAAACTAGAGTTTATGGAAAGAAGAATTTGAAAAAAAAGGAAATAATTGATTGAATTGAGCCTCGAAGAATGAAGAGATACATTTAGTTTGTCCGGTGGGAGGAAGTGATTTTGGCCTCTTATGTGGGTTTAACACTCTTGTCCAGAAAAAGTTTCTAAATAATGACGGTGAAATACATTTAAGCACAACAACAAAAAAATTAAAGTTTAAGAAACGATAAACTGACACAAGGCGAGGAAATAAAACACTGTAGTTCTCTTGCTGGGATTCAAACCCACAACTTCCTGCACCACATTCGGTCTGGAATAAACATATTTCAAACATCATTATTCGTTTCTTGAGCTTACATCGGGGTTTCTTCAGATGTACTTATACTTGACGACATCCAAGATTGGTTGAACTACCAACTACCTATTATATTTTTTATAGAGAATAAAAACAAAAAAAGAGAAACATGTCAAATAATGACGGTAAAATCTAGTTCCTTAAATAAAAGCGTTAAGTACGGAGCCCCAGACATGACAAATAATGTATTCGTGGCCACGAAATAATTTAAATCTTTTAAATAAATGATGGCAGTTAACCGTGTTCACGTCATCAGCCAGTGAAGCTCATGAATACCTGTCTAGTTATTGTGATTTTTATGTCATTGTTTTTGTAATGTTATTGTGATGCAGCGATTTATAAATGTAGACATTAGCCACAATGAGAGACATTTTTTTGAGGAAGAACTGCACCTTGAAAAATAGGCTCTTTCTTTTTGTTTATAAATTATTTATATTCTCATATAACTGACATCAGAGAGTTTATTTTGAATAATGTACTTTCTACATTTATTTTTAGACTAGAAAAGTGATATTGCATTGTATGTTTGTTAAAAATCTGAATATTTATACAGAATGTGGTTATATTTATACACAATATACTATTTTTCGGCAACAAATTATTCATATTTTAACAGTGTCATGTCTGGCGTCTGTAGTCATCAACGTATGCATGAACATATACGAGGTCAAATCCACAGAAAGCCTCTCGCCATCAACTTAATCTCCAGGATTGCTATTGATAAAAACCTTCTCTTTCCATCTCGCACATGAGTAAAAAGCAGCTGTAGTAGCAACACCTGGAACACCTGCGGCCCGCGGAGCTCTTAGTCACCGCCAGCATGATTCACAACACGGCGTGTCAACAAAGAGCTGCAGTGAATCATCGCAGATGCTGCAGCGTCTGCACCGGAGACGCAGGTTTAATAGCGAGTGGGTCACGGGTCGTCCAGGAACAACACGCGCTTATTGATGACCCTGAAGAAGTCTGTCGGTGTGAGTCTGTGTCGTATCTGTGATGGAGTGGAGGCCTGTCCAGGGAGTCCCCCCGGCCTCTCACCCCAGGAAGCTGGGACTTAAGATCGAAAACAAACCCAGATTTTTGTTTCAATATCCTCCGTACACTTGAGTCTCAAACACATTTTGGCAGCAAAATAATTCCAGCGGAACAAACGCAGACAGAACGACTGAAACGGCACCAGCAGCAGATGAACCGTCCTGTCGACACTCAGCAGCGACGCCCTCAGAAGAAGAAGAACGGTTCCTACCTGGGAGCGTCGAAACTGTCGTAGGACCCGACGGTGTAGTGTCGGAACAATCGTTTGGCTCGTTCTCCTCGACTCTCTGCCATGAAGATGAAAAAGCGTTAATGATAGACTGACATCGGTTTAATTCATTTAATTAATATCTGTAAAAATAAATCATCTAGAGTCTGTGCGAAACTTCTTTAATTTAATCTTTTTTGAGGAAACTTGACGTGTCAAGAGTCACCGACTAGTATTACAGAGAAAACACCATCTTTATCCAATAACAAAACACCTTTCAGACAGTAATAATCAATAGAACAGATATTATATAAATTATTGTTTCTGGTCGGAGGCCACTGTGAGCTCCTTTTATGAAAATAAATAAATAATAATATACCTTTAATAAGATGCTCTGAGAACCTCTTAAAAGGTGTGTATGCTTGTCAGTAGTAGTGGTTGAATATGAAAATTGTGTATAATGTTCAGGCTTTTACAAATTTAATTTGTGCACGTGTAAAGAGTGTAAACACATTATTTTATTTAAGCAAAATACATTAATAAAAACGCAGTATTTTGTATTTTTTTCATGTCATCTTTAACAAGACTTTGACTGCATTTAATGTATGTAACTCAAGAAGACTATACAACTGATCTTGTAGAAATGACAGCCTTTTTGATTTTATTATTCATTACTAGATCAACTCTTAACACAAGTAGGTAAGTAAGTAATGTCTATAAAGTTCTTTGTTCAAGAACTCTTTTTTTTTTTTCTTACATAAAATTGTTTTTTTTTGTTTTTTTTATTCAGGGTTTTTTAAATAATTTAATTGAACTAATAAATTAAATAATGTATGACTTTAAACATAAATCCTATTTTTTAATTCCTTCTTTCTTTTGTCACAGTAGAAAGTGGCCCCATGGGAAACTGAACTGCCCACTTATGTCCTAAACAACCTTCTTCAGTAACTTCTTTGCTCCAGAGAGCCCTCTAGTGGACAAGAACAGGTACTTCACATTGATGAAACCGATCTGATCAGTGGCTCCTTGATTGATGGGAGTCCGACACACTCGAGACGACACCCCCCCTCCCCTCGGACCATGTGTGGGGATCACCTGATTTGTTCTCCTGGCTCCGCTGATTCACTTCCTCCACGCAGTCGGAGGGGAACCAGCCCGTGCGGCCGCGGACCGTCCCCTCCCAGTACCCGCCCTCGCCGACGCTCAGCACTGCAGGGAAGGAAGGAGGTCGTCAGTCGAGAGTTTCAAACGCACGCCGGGAAACACACACACGTGGACAACGACACATGACGTGACGCACACGCATGCAGACCCGACACATACTCACCGAGTCCTACATACCTGTGGACCTCTGAGACTCACTCACAAACACACACAAATGCATACCTGCAGACACGGACCCAGACTTACACACACGTCGACTCACACCAAAGACACAAACACTAGAATTTGCAGTTTGTGGGAGAGAGCAGCAGCTGAACGTGTGCGCTTCAGTGGGTCCATCTTGTTAAACACACACTGACCTTTGACCCGGTCTCCCTTGCTGAAGCTGATCTCCCTCTCGCCCTGAGCGGAGTGGGCTCGCGTGGCCACGAAGGCGCGTCCCGGGACGGCGCTGTAGAGGCGTCGGCGCTGGCCGGCGGTCTGGCCCGCGGCGCTGGTGGGAGCCGGACTGAGAGACGGAAGGAAGGGGGGGTTTTAAAGAGCGCTCCGGAGGACGACCCCCCCGAAAGATCCGATTCCGCCTCACCCTGTCTGTCTGCGGCTCTGGCGGCTCCGGTCCTCCTTGTCCCCAATCCTCCCTCTGGACGGGGATCGCGTCCTCGCTCCCCTGGGACTGCTGGAGCTCCGCAGCGTTCCCGTGTGTTTGTATCCCTGCAGGAGGTTCACCCTTTAGTTCGGAAAACTTTAATGCTGATTACATGCTGATAACATTGTCCCAGTTTAAGTTACGAGTCGTTCATGGAACTATTGGTGCAAATCCTCGGAATGTTGTGTTCATTTGAACATTTAAAGCTTTGAAACTTTTCTTATTGGATTTTTGTATTGTATGTATTTCATCTTTTTTATATTGAAAATTGTTTTTTATTTAATTAATTAATTAATAAAATAAAAAATAAATGTAATATAATAATAAATTACATATTGAAATGTTAAACATTTTTTAAGTCAATCCTTTAATTCAATAATAACTATATTAAAAGGTCTAATTCCATTTTTTTTAATACTTAAAAACGTGTTTTTATATTTTCAAAATATATTCCAACTATTTTTCGTTTGATATTTCTATTTCAATAATTTAAAAAAATACATTTTCTAATTCTATATTTCTTTATTCGTAGCCTTTAAATTTAAATAAATAAATGTTTGATATTCTAATTTCAATAATTTAAAAAAATACATTTTCTAATTCTATATTTCTTTATTCGTCGCCTTTTAAATTTAAATAAATAAATGTTTGATATTTCTATTTCAATAATTTAAAGAAATACATTTTCTAATTCTATATTTCTTTATTCGTCGCCTTTTAAATTTAAATAAATAAATGTTTGATATTTCTATTTCAATAATTTAAAAAATACATTTTCTAATTCTATATTTCTTAATTCGTCGCCTTTTAAATTTAAATAAATAAATGTTTGATATTCTAATTTCAATAATTTAAAAAAATACATTTTCTAATTCTATATTTCTTTATTCGTCGCCTTTTAAATTAAATAAATAAATGTTAGATATGCTAATTTCAATAATACCAAAATAAGTTTTTAATTTATTTGTTATTGTTATTATGTTTCCTTTTAAATTCAATGAAAAATGTTATTGAATTATGTAGAAAAAAAAAGAAAAAGTTTCCTAATCCAACATTTCAATATAGAAACTATTGAATTAAACTATTAAAAAAATGTAAATAATAAATGAAACCTTCTAATACTCTGAAGGCAGTGATAAACTCCATAGAGAACCATCATAGTTTGCTCTGGCTGCACCTGCACAGAGACGATGTTGCTGCTGGGAGCGTTGGGCATCGCCATCCACTCGGGCAGGTTCATGCTGCTGTCACTGTTGGCCCTCAGGAAGGGGTGAGGCTGAGGGATGGCCAGTGTTCGGGGGGCCTCCCTCCTCTGGGGGGCGTACTTTGGCGACTCCACGAAGGGAACTGGACCGTGTACAAGAAGAGTTTTTGTTTTAGTTTTTTCCCCTGAACTCACGTCATCGTCCGCTCACCTATGTCTGCGTCCCGGTGGTTCTTGATGATCTCGCCCAGCTCGAAGTGACCCGACATCACAGCGACCTGAGGAACACGTGCTTTAGGTTCAGAGCGAGGAGGACTTCCTGTGCAGGTGAGTCTCTGAGGCTGATGCTCACCTGGAAGGGCGTCTGGCCTCCGTTGTTCTTGGTCTCTTTGTTGGCTCCGCGGTACAGCAGGATTCGTGCACAGCTTTCCTGAAAACACAGTGTTTTTATAATGAATTAAAGGCTAAGAATTATAAAAGTATTACATTTACAAACTTTATTTTTTAATTATTGGAAATAAAAATATCTTTGTGTAAAAGAAATTTAAATCTAAAGTTTCAAAGATTGTATCAATCATTCCATATATTGATGGAAACTCACCTTGTTGTATAAAGCACAGATGTGCAAGGCAGTGTTTCCAGATGCATTCTGGGAAGACGAGTCGGCGCCATAGAAAAGAAGATGCTCCAGATGCTGGGAGTTCCCGTGCTGACACGCCTGAAGTCCAGAGAAGGTTCTTATTAAGACATTCAGTAATACTATAAAAATATTGATAAATCTATATATTATTTTTATTATTTACGTTCTCTACAGCAGAAGGATAAAATATCACAGGATCATAGCGATGACTGAGGACGAGATGATACAGTGACTCCAGCAGCTTTTAAAGCTGATGTTTGGACTTATTTTGGTTTCAAAACAAATGAAAGCAGTTCCGACTGAGGACGAGAGGATACAGTGACTCCAGCAGCTTTTAAAGCTGATGTTTGGACTTATTTTGGTTTCAAAACAAATGAAAGCAGTTCCGACTGAGGACGAGAGGATACAGTGAGTCCAGCAGCTTTTAAAGCTGATGTTTGGACATATTTTGGTTTGAAAACAAATGAAAGCAGTAACGACTTCGTCAAGAGTCATGTGGTCTGTAAATTCTGCAACACCAGAGTTAAGTACTCGACAATACTACACATATATATACTTGTTACTGCACGATATGTCGTATTGTTGACCCTGTATCGTGATATGCATCATATCGACAGATTCTTCCCAACAGAAAAAATATTTGATTCATATTTTATTATCTCCTGGTGTTTATAAATTGATATAAAAATAATAATAAATCATTTTAACAACAACAACAAAAAAATCGTAATTATCTATTATTAAACTTGTATTATTGTTTCCCTTTTCTGCGACAGTTAAAAGGAATGAAAAACTGTTTTTTTATTTTATTAATTTTTAGAAATTGATTCTCTCTTTATGACAGTAGGGGGCGTCAAAGAGCTGGTTAAAAAAAACAAAAATGAAGCAACACATGTCATTAAACGCTGGATTTATACTTCATAGAGATAAATAATATTTGAGGTTCAACTGCATGTGTTCACCTGGACTCACCTGTTGTCTCACTGCTGTGTGATGATGAAGATGATGATGATGAAGATGAAGATGAAGATGACGAACATGATCACTACGATGGGTGATAAAAATGATGCTGAAAACACACTTCTCCCGGATAAAGACGTCGAGGGTCTGCGACATACACACGCACACACACACACACAGACACACACACACACACACCTGGTGAGTCTCGTCCCAGCCGTTCTCGTCCCTGATGCCCAGCTTGGCGTGGTGGTAGAGCAGAGTTTCACAGCAGGAGGTGTCGCCCCCCGTCAGCACAGTGTGGTAGAGAGGTGTCAGCCCTCGGCGGTCCTTGTAGTCCGGAGAGGCGCCCAGAGAGAGCAGGACCTGGAGGACCCACAACATAACTCAAAAACGGACAGACTTCAGTGAAAACCATCAGGACGTGTTGACGGCGTCCAGAGGCGGGACTTTACCAGCAGAGCTATATGGCGGTGGCCTCGAACAGCCTTGTGTAGCGGTGTGAGTCCATCTTTGGCACGGAAGTCGATGTGGGCGCCCCCATCCACCAGGACTCGGATGGACTCGCCTCCTCCCGGTTCACACTGGACAGCCAGCGACAGCGGCGTCTCTGTGGGGGGGTAGAACACAGACCCAGGGTCAGTTTGATACATGTATGGTTAAAATTAAGTTTTCCATTCATTCTTAAACACTCCATTGTTTTGTTTTCATTCAGTGTTAAGTGCGTGTTTACTTATTACAGAGTCTCGTCAAATGAAATATACACTGAAGAGGCGCTCTGGCGCCATCTGCTGTTCACTCTGAAACAGCATCAGGTGATAAGTTAACAGCTAAATCAATTTTAATGATAAACTTGTCCTGAGAACAGAAATTGGATTTTTTTTTTTTAAAGAAGTATATCAGTGTCATCAGAATATTGAATGGTTTAATTAAACATTTAAAATGTTGAAACTTTGATATAAATTAAAATAAATAACATTTTTAAGCATTGATAACTATATTTAGATTATTCAATTCAGCATTTTACATATTCAAAGGTTTAATAATTTAAATTTAAAAAAGGATAGATATTTTTTTACACATCAAGTTTGATATTCTAAATAAAGAAAATGAAAAAATGAAAAATATATTTGATCAATTCAACATTTTTTTATTCATAGTCTTTTTAAACCAATAGAAATATTATATAATATTGATATAAAAAAGCCAATGTAAGCTACAATGTACGCAAGTTAAAACCATATGTGTACAAAAATAATAAAATTGAAAATATATAATTAATTTTTACTATATTTTTTAATCAATCGTTCAATATAAAAATGATTTAATTCAATTATTCAAAACAAAACAATTCAACATTTTGCCGCTTCATTAAAACCTATCCCGATGGCACTGATACACTTCCGTCTCTCTGCAGAGCTCAAGGGACCGGGGCCACATCTGGCCCTTCACTCTTCTGCTGGGAACAAAGAAGTGATGCGAAAAATGAAACGAGTCGAAGGGTTGATATGGTCGAGCCTCGGGGGCGCAAACATCCGCAGATGTTTCAGATTGTTTGGAGTCCAGCTGCACGAGTCCAGAGGCAGAACAACATGTCCCGGGAAACCCTTGTGGGAGCCAAGGACTCAAGCATGAGGCACAGTGTCGGTCTCACCTCCAGTGTCGGAGTCCTGGTAGTTGGGGTCGAGTCCCTTCTCGAGGAACTTGGTCATCCTGTCCACAGCGCTGGTTTGAATGTAATCCATGAACTTCTTGAGACTGGCCTGTAGGGGGAGACGGCGCATTAAGGTCCACTCCCTCACTTGAGCGCCACCATCAGGTCTACCTTGGTGTGCAGTTTGGCCAGCTGCTTCTCGTCCAGGTTGGTCTGCTTGTAGACCCGAGTCTTGTAGCGGAACTGAGGCGGGAAGAGAAACATCATAAGAAAGGTCACCCATTTTTGTATTTAATCGAATGTTTAGTCTACTTTTATCCTTCAAAAAGAAGTGTTTTGTGGTTCACCTCGAGGTAGGGCACCCCTTTCTCGAAGGACTGGGGGTACTCCCGCAGCAGACGCTCCTCCTCCAGGAACTTGGCGTCGTGGCCGTCGGTGGCGGGCTGGAACAGGCCGTAGTTCAGGACGTCCCGGAGTGACTCGGTCAGCGAACACAACACCTGCTGCTTGGCCTTCCACACGGTGGCCTCCGGGTTGAAGCGCAAACATTTCTGTCGGAAACAGGATTTTTTAAAAAGTATTTTAAAAAGTTTGTCATCAAATGTGGTCGTGAAGAGTGTTATTGTTTAAAGATTAATTTATTAACAATCACTGTTTGTTGATGGTTAATATACCTTCTTGCTTTGTTTAACAATACTTTTCTATTATTTTGTGCCTTATTTTAGTTTTGTATGCACAATAAAGTCTCATTTAGGAATAAATAAAGTTGATGTTTCCATCATATTATACTTTACAATGAGAAATATAATTGTTGTTGGACATTTATGAGACGGATAAACAGCATTAGTAACGTTAAATGTGTGTTATCTTAATTTATTCTGTACTGACACCACAAACAAATACTATGTTGTGGCAATAAACGTTTCTGAATCTGAAATGATTCATTAATTGCATTAAAATTAAAATATTGTCGACACAAACACAACATAACAGTTCACTACACTACTGCAAAAATACACAAGTGGCGTTTCAAAAATGTAACTGTTGGCTAAAGTTAGCGTTAGCTTAGCCACACGTAGCTAATTGATACTTAGCTAGTTGATAGTTTGTTGATACAAATTGACTCGGACTCACAGATTATAGAAAAAAACTAAGTCGGCAAAAACTAAACAACCTTCTTTAAAAACTCTAAAACACTCTCACTGCATGTCTGTACGCGTTATTTTCCAGGATTACCTGCCACTCTTGTTAGCTAGCTGTCATCCAACACCTTAGCACAGACGCCATTTTGAGCTACATTACAACATTGGCCAAAATAATTTCGTGTATAATATTTTTTTATTAATATTTATTATTATTTACGCAGTATAAAAACAATGTCAAGATTGATTAATTAATCATTATAAATTAATATTGAGGGGAAAAATATATATATGTATAATGTATTATATACTATATTCTGATCCCCCAAAAGAGGTCAATACTACGTGACAAATGGTACTTTATTGTTCTGTGTAAATGAACAGGTATTTTATAAAAATATACAATTTTTGAATAGCAAATTTTTAATGTATTACATTCTTCTGTTTAAACTCTCTCATTTCAATTATGTAAGAATATAAATGATGCCTAAACAACTAGAAAAAAAAGAGATATAGCCTATTTTCAACGTTTAGTAATTACTGAAAATAATGTACTGATGCAACAAATATAAATTATACCTCAACATTATATCAAAAGAAAAAGAGATGTTATTTAACTTTAATTTGTCCTCGATCAATCTTAGGATCATAGTGCAGTATATTAAAAAATACATCTTAGGTACATAAGTTGTGTAACCAGAATAAATGACTTTACTGACAAATAGAACGAATCCCGGAGAGCGCGGGTCTGCTACTGCAGCCGCAACATAATGCGATCTCTAAAATATCCAAAGCGTGTAAGTAATCCTGTCCCAGCTAGTCAGGGTTGCCGGGGTTTTTTTCTAGCCAAAGGGGATTTTTATCAGCCGTGAGTTTGTCGTCTCTGGAACTCGAACCTCCGACCATCGCCTCGGCCATCGAGCAGCAGGTTCAAGACTGAGCAGGTATGACGGGCGGCAGCTTCCCCGGGTCTCCGGGTGGGTCACCCGGGTCAAACGCGGCCCGGGCTGCGAGCGCGAGTCAGCAGAGAGGAGCGTAAGTCACGATTAGAGAGCTGACAGAAGCTTTTCTCGCCGCTCTCCATCTTCCTCTGCGTTCGGAGACCTCGGAGCGCCGTGATTGGCCGGAGCGCCCTGCTGCATTACTGCACAACTGCAGCCGCCTTCAGAGCATCCCTGTCAATCATCCTAATCTCCTCGCACACACACACACGCACACACACACACGAGTGTTCTTGTGTCACAAAGAGATAAAGCTCCCGAGCGCCGCGGAGGAAAAACTAAGCAGCAAACGTCTCTGGTTTGTTCGACGGCTCGCACAGCCAACACCGTCGCCGCGGCAACCGCTTCATTAGTGGAGCAAGCTGCTTGTTGCCATGGAGACGCGGCTGTGTTCCCCTGGAAACGCGGCAACTGGGAGTGTGCGATTGTGCGAACATGTGTGTGCGGCATAATCTAATACAAAGACGCACACACACACACACACACGCTGCTAAAATCCAATAACACACATTCGTGTAGACAAACGCTCTTGAAGACTCACTGTGACTGTCATGTGCACACACACACATGCACACATGCACACACATGCACACACACGCACACACACACGCTCCACTGCAGTGAGACAACATCAATGCCGTGGCCTAGAGCGAGCGCACACGTAGATGTGGGAGATGGGATGAATGAAAGTGCGTTCATAAACAAACGCACACCCACACGAGTGGAACCACAATGTGGGAAATACTTACAATGACACACACGTAGACACACTCCGGGGCCCTGCAGTCCTACAAAGACACGCGTGAACACACACCTGCACTGCACACAATGTAGCTGCCGGCCTCTGACACACACACACATGGTTGCCACTGGCGACACACACACACACACACCTTCCCGCTCTCGATAGTGGGTCAGTGGACACACACACACACACTTCTGCACCAAGATGACTGCATAAATAAGATGTTACAAAGACACCGTTTCTTTAGGTGGCGTCACTCAAAACTTAGCAGGAGCCAAGGTCTCAAACCGACAAGTTATTTTATTTGTCGTTAAATAGATCGCTAGCATACAATACCTGCTAGCTTAGCTCGTGGCTAACAGCGCTAGCTTCATCCTCAATCCCCAGAAATAGTGGAGGCTCCGCGATATTTTGAGGGTTTTTTGTGTTTTTTTTTACACATTTTAACTTAGTTTTAAGCATATTTTCGACTCACAAAAAGACACTAAACCAGGCCTGACATGGAGCCGAGACAAACTCGCCGAAGAAACCCAACAAAAAGCACACATAAAAGAGGACTATTGTCGCTCTAGCTCCAGTACAGTAAAATGTACCACAATATTTCTTTGAGTATGTGGAAGATTACACTGTAAATCGAGTGAATCTAAAGTAGAATAAAAAATATAACTAAAATTCAGACATTTTTATGACAGAATATATTAAAACTTATCTCTTGAATGGAGTGAATTTTGCCTGTTATGAGCTGCTACGATATAAAATAATAAACTAAACTTAATGAAATATTATAAACTCTGAGGTAAGAACGGGTTTCACGGGTCGTATGGAACCGGTTTATTTGACACGTGAAATAAATCTACAAAAATCATCACCTCGGTATAAATGACACAAAACCTTCATCAGACACTCGTGGACAAAAACACACAAACACACAAACACACAAACACACAAACACACAAACACACAAACACACAAACACACAGCAGACTTCATCTGGTTCTGGTTCCAGTGCCGTGATCCTCCAGAACCACTCGACCACGGACACTTGACAGAGAGACCAGAAGGATGCTTTGTCTCATGTGTGTGTGAGTGTGTGAGTGAGTGTGTCCATGTGTGAGTGTGTGATTGTGTCCATGTGTGTGAGTGTGTGATTGTGTGTGAGTGTGTGATTGTGTCCATGTGTGTGTGTTAGTGTGTGATTGTGTCCATGTGAGTGAGTGAGTGTGTGATCGTGTCCTTGTGTGTGTGTGCGTGTCCATAAGTGTGAGTGTGTGTGTGTCCATAAGTGTGAGTGTGTGTGTGTGTCCATAAGTGTGTGTGTGTGTGTGTGTCCATAAGTGTGAGTGTGTGTGTGTGTGTGTGTGTGTCCATGGGTGTGCGTGAATGTGTGTGTGTGAGTGTGTGTGTGTATGTGTGAGATTGTGTCCGTGTGTGTGTGTGTCCATATGTATTTGTGCGTTAGTGAGTGTGTGTGTGTGTTTATATGTGTGTGTGAGTGTGTAAATGTGTGTCCCTGTGTGTGTTTGCGTGTGTGTGTGTGTGTGTGTGTGTGTGTGTGTGTGTGTGTGTGTGTGTGTGTGAGTCCATATGTGTTTGTGTGTGTGTGTGTGTGTGTGTGTTTGT
Source organism: Callionymus lyra (assembly GCF_982586985.1). Classification (NCBI taxonomy): domain Eukaryota; kingdom Metazoa; phylum Chordata; class Actinopteri; order Syngnathiformes; family Callionymidae; genus Callionymus; species Callionymus lyra. The sequence goes on along the minus strand of NC_141832.1, from coordinate 7,622,944 downwards.
GTGTGTGTGTGTGAGTGTGTGTGTGTGTGTGTGTGTGTGTGTGTGTGTGTGTGTGTGTGTGTGTGTGTGTGTGTGTGTGTGTGTGTTGTGTGTGTGTGTGTGTGTGTGTGTGTGTGTGTGTGTGTGTGTGTGTGTGTGTGTGTGTGTGTGTGTGTGTGTGTGTGTGTGTGTGTGTGTGTGTGTGTGTGTGCGTGTCACGGCCTCTGTCTTTGTACATCCTCCTCCTCTGTGATCACACTCTCCCACTCACACTCCCACTGACTCCCACTCTTGATGTAGCCCCACCTAACTTTCTTCCCTCCATCCTCGTCCACACGTCTGCCCTCCATCTCCTCCTCTCCTCTCCTCTCCTCCCTCCCTCCTCCTCCTCTTCTTCTTATCTTTTTTTAAAGTTTCTGTTTCTTCAGTCACTGGCCTACTTCTTTTCTAGTTCCAGTTCTTCCTCCTTCGTCCTTTCTTCAAATGTTCTATCACTTCCTCCTCCTCCTCCTCCTCAGGTGCACTTCTCTTCTTCCTCCTCTCTCCTCAATCTCATTCTCTCCATCTCTGCCGTTGTCAGCATTTCTTCTTCATCTCTCTTTTTTCTCCCATGCACACTCAAACACTTCCCCGTCATCCCTCCTTCAAGTTTATCATTCAACTCACACCAACCTTGGTTCCTTGCCTCCCACCCCCCCTCCTTTCATCTTCTCTCCCTCACCCTCTTCTTCCTCCTCTCTCTTTTAATCTCACTCTCTCCATCTCTGCTGATATCAGCCTCTCTTCTTGTATCGTTCTTTTTTTCCCATGCCAACTCTTCCAATTCCCCTCCGTCATCCCTCCTTCAAATTTTTCCATTCAACTCACACCAACCCGTCTTTTTCCTCCTCCCTTCATCTGTCGCTTCTCCTCCTCTCTCGCCCTCTCGCATCCCTTCCTTCTCTCCCTCCTTGTTGAACCGACTCATTATATCAGTTGTTTTCTTGACCTTTAAGTACCGACTTCTCTTTCTTCTTCTGCATTCCGTCAGCTCGTCATCCCGCTCCTTCATCCTCCACCATCCCTGCCTCCTTCTCTATCCTTCTCTCTCCATCAATCCTCTCTTTTTTTTTCTTCTTCTCTATATTCCCCCTCTTCTCTTCTCTCTCTCTCCAGGTCCCTCTGGTCCTTTTCCTGCAGGTCAAGCAATCTGGGACTTAAAGATTTAATGAGATCTGTTGGGAAATAACCCGCCACACACACACACACACACACACACACACACACACTTTTCATTTACATCTCCTGGTCGCCGCCATCATGGCCGGCTCGGTCCGGTAAGTCAGATCAGTGAAGTTCTTGCTGCAGTTAAAGTCGCTCGGGCAGGAAAACAGCGAGTTGACGGTGAGGATCTAATAAGAAATCTTCCCACAGCTTCCTGCTGCGACGGCATCAGGAGATAATGAACCTTCTTCATCAGTGCAGCAGGTCCGGGTTCATCGCTGTGACGCCTACAACACGACTGGCAGAGTCGTGATGTTTCTCTGCTCGATCTCTCCTTCTTTTCTTTTTTTTTTTTGCGAGCTGGATCTCTTTTGAGTCGCGGAAGCCAAGAGACGTTCGATAATCTGCCGCATCGTTCGCTCCGGAGACGAAACCGGCTCAGACTCTCGCAACCTTCGACTCGAGTCTTCAAGAAATCCTGCCCTTTTTGTCAATAAAAGACGTGCAAAAAGTTTCCCGGATCAACATCGGTTCAGCTGACATTGCTGCACTAATGCCTACATTTAAAAAAATTGGTTTGAACTAGAAAAAGCGCTCAAGGATGACAAGTTGCTCGTCTAAAACACATATAGTTTAGCCAAAATCTTTCAGTTGTCAAGGTCGTGCTCCAAATAAAAAAGTATATTTTTCAAACAAGTATATTCCGCCATCTCACTCATGAACAGTTCATTCTCACCATTCCATTTACTTATACTCCATTTATTGTGTTTATTATCTTTTGTATTTTTGTAAATGTTGCAAATATATCAATCCATTTTTATTTAACCAATTCCAGAATGTCCAGCGCCCCAAAAAACTTCCTTGTATGTGTACATTCCTTGTATGTGTACATTCCTTGTATGTGTACATTCCATGTATGTGTACTAGCGAATAAAGCTGCTCTTGATTCTTGAGTACGATTATTTTCACTCTTAGAGGCTCAAACTATCCACGTTATCTATTTTCCCCCAAAAAAACTCCCATTAAATTCCTTTACTTTCAACAGTTTAACTCTTATGGGAAGTCTCTGTGTATTTGTTGAAAACTATAATCTTTTGTTCTTTAAATGTAACACTAGCATCTTCATAGGTCACCATAGCAACATGAACATCCACTAAAATGTCTTCTTTGTTCAGATTTGGACACATTATATCTATTTATTACATTTTTTAGCATTTGAATTATTGTTGATAGAGATAAGCTTCGAGTGAAAGTAGCACTCCAGACAGTACGTCCATATATAAAGTCATGACACCTTCAAGAGACGAATGGATCCGGATGGTAATCTGGAACAAAGCCAATTTATTTAAAAAAAAAATGATGGTTGTACCGTCAGGTCATTTATATGTCGTGTGATAAATAAAACAAATCAGAGCAAATCATTTAAAAGCTGCTGCCGTTCGCATCCTTTTCCTGCGAGTTGTGCTGAGTTGCCCAGGGCAAAATATCCAACAGAGAAGTCCGGGACGAAAAATTGTTGGCCATGAACTGAGGAAAATCTCTAAATGTAGGAAAATGATGTCACAACACGATCTGGATCTTATAATCCATGCTTTTGTGTCGTTTATACTTTTGCAACAGTTTATTTTCATGTCTTAACAAGAAGGATCTGTCTCGCCTGCAGTTAATACAAAACTCTGCAGCCAGAATTCTGAGCCGCTCTAGTAGAAGAACTCACATTTCTCCGATCCTTAAAACTCTTCACTGGCTTCCAGTTTCTTTCAGGATCAACTTTAAAATTCTGTTTCTTACTTTCTGATCTATTCATGGTCAGACCTTCCATCAGTAGATTCTGATCCAGCCTTACACCCCAGCTCGGGCTCTGAGGTCTGTGGATCAGAATCTACCGACGGTTCCTGAACACGCTTCAGGACCAGGAGGAGAGAAATCCTTCCAGACTGTTACCACCGAGTGAGCATCCGAGGCAACGATTTTTTTTTTATGTAATGTGACGATTTAAAACTGAAACATGGAGAACAAACAGTTCCGGGTCAAACAGGTTCCAGCGAGAGCTCCACACGTCGCTGTGAACTCTCCGTGTCGAGAGGAAAAACATCCAAATGTTTCAACCGGTGGCGAGAGATCAAACACGGGGGTCAGAGGTCACGCGCCGGCCTAACACGGTCCATCAGCTGTTAGGAGCTTCAACAAAGGTATGAACAGAGTCCGTAACGTTGACCGTCGAGAAGCGTTTGTTTCGCGGAGGTGAGCGGAAGTTCAGCCGTGATTGACAAGCGCCGGAAACTCTTCTATCCCCGTGGGTTTGTGCCAGAGTGTCGCCAGAGTCTCTCGGCGCCGCAGGAAAATCCCTCTATTGTGGCGGAGGATGATATCATCCACTCGCTTTTCCCGATTCCACTCAGTCAGTCGCGTTAAAAGCAGCAGAGACGCTTGTGTTCTGACTGCTCGCTCGGAGCCAGAACTCTTTCTGCTGCAGCTCCCGACCCGGTAGAACTCGACCGCGGCTCGCTGTCACTTAATGTCGTTAACATGTGAGCGTTACCTGATCCAGACTCACCTGGTGCGTCGTTTAAAACTTACTCTGTCTTTGATTCCTCCTTTACTTTAATTTTCTTCAATTTTTTACATATTTAATATGTATTTTTAATTATTTAAACCCTTTAAAACTATAATTTTTTTAGTTTAACATGTGTCTTGTATAATTATTTGACCCTTTTTTCTATTTTTACAATATTACATTTATCAGATTTATTTATTATTATTATTATTTATTCATTTTTTCAGGAATATATCTTGTCTACATTTAAATAATCTTCAAATTGAATATAATAAAGAGTTAAATAGTATTTATTAATACAAGTTTTTTTTAAATTAGATAATTAAACCAAAAATTAAATTTAAAAATGATTTAAATTGTACTTATTATTGGGTGAAATTTCTCCTCAAATAAACGTGTACCATTAAAAGGGTTTAATTCAATTAAAAGAAAGTATTTTAAACAATAAATAATTTGTTTTTTTTATCGTAAAGTGTATTTTTCTATTTGCTATGATTGTCTTCTATTCTCATGATACATGTACGAGGAGAATAAAAGTCTCTGAAGACGCTTCTGTGATCCTTCAGAAACGAGAACTCGTGTCTTTCGGATCAGAACTGATTAACTGCATTGTTGAGAGTCTCATTTGTGTAATTGATATTTGCTGTGCTAAGAAGTTGGATTTATGCTCCGGCAGGCCGGAGAGACGAGTGAGTCGCTCGTGTGACGATGATTCCGGTGTGATGGCAGTTCTGTAAACGTAGCAGCAACAGTGTGTGTTGAAGTGAGTCCAGGATTGATGGGATGAATCGTCTCGTTACACGACGACTCCTGACGTTTCTGACTCAGTTTGACATTGTTACTGATGCACATTCTCACAACCATTACGAGATACTGTGACTCTAATGTGACTCTAATGTGACTGTAATGTGACTCTAATGTGACTGTAATGTGACTCTAATGTGACTGTAATGTGACTCTAATGTGACTCTAATGTGACTCTAATGTGACTGTAATGTGACTCTAATGTGACTGTAATGTGACTCTAATGTGACTGTAATGTGACTCTAATGTGACTGTAATGTGACTCTAATGTGACTGTAATGTGACTCTAATGTGACTCTAATGTGACTGTAATGTGACTCTAATGTGACTGTAATGTGACTCTAATGTGACTGTAATGTGACTCTAATGTGACTGTAATGTGACTCTAATGTGACTGTAATGTGACTCTAATGTGACTGTAATGTGACTCTAATGTGACTCTAATGTGACTGTAATGTGACTCTAATGTGACTCTAATGTGACCTTAATGTGACTGTAATGTGACTCTAATGTGACTGTAATGTGACTCGAATGTGACTCGAATGTGACTGTAATGTGACTCTAATGTGACTGTAATGTGACTGTAATGTGACTGTAATGTGACTGTAATGTGACTCTAATGTGACTCTAATGTGACTCTAATGTGACTCTAATGTGACTCTAATGTGACTCTAATGTGACTGTAATGTGACTGTAATGTGACTCTAATGTGACTCTAATGTGGCTCTAATGTGACTCTAATGTGACTGTAATGTGACTCTAATGTGACTGTAATGTGACTCTAATGTGACTGTAATGTGACTCTAATGTGACTGTAATGTGACTCTAATGTGACTCTAATGTGACTGTAATGTGACTCTAATGTGACTGTAATGTGACTCTAATGTTACTCGAATGTGACTCTAATGTGACTCTAATGTGACTGTAATGTGACTCTAATGTGACTGTAATGTGACTCTAATGTGACTGTAATGTGACTCTAATGTGACTGTAATGTGACTCTAATGTGACTCTAATGTGACTGTAATGTGACTCTAATGTGACTGTAATGTGACTCTAATGTGACTGTAATGTGACTCTAATGTGACTCTAATGTTACTCGAATGTGACTCTAATGTGACTCTAATGTGACTGTAATGTGACTCTAATGTGACTGTAATGTGACTGTAATGTGACTGTAATGTGACTCTAATGTGACTGTAATGTGACTCTAATGTGACTCTAATGTGACTCTAATGTGACTGTAATGTGACTCTAATGTGACTGTAATGTGACTCTAATGTGACTGTAATGTGACTGTAATGTGACTGTAATGTGACTGTAATGTGACTCGAATGTGACTGGAATGTGACTCGAATGTGACTCTAATGTGACTGGAATGTGACTCGAATGTGACTCTAATGTGACTCTAATGTGACTGTAATGTGACTCTAATGTGACTCTAGTGTGACTCTAGTGTGACTCTAATGTGACTCTAATGTGACTCTAATGTGACTCTAATGTGACTCTAATGTGACTCTAATGTGACTGTAATGTGACTCTAATGTGACTCTAATGTTACTCGAATGTGACTCTAATGTGACTCTAATGTGACTGTAATGTGACTGTAATGTGACTCTAATGTGACTGTAATGTGACTCTAATGTGACTCTAATGTGACTGTAATGTGACTCTAATGTGACTGTAATGTGACTCTAATGTGACTGTAATGTGACTCTAATGTGACTCTAATGTGACTGTAATGTGACTGGAATGTGACTGGAATGTGACTCGAATGTGACTCGAATGTGACTCGAATGTGACTCTAATGTGACTGTAATGTGACTGTAATGTGACTCTAATGTGACTCTAGTGTGACTCTAATGTGACTCTAATGTGACTGTAATGTGACTCTAATGTGACTCTAATGTGACTCTAATGTGACTCTAATGTGACTCTAATGTGACTGTAATGTGACTCTAATGTTACTCGAATGTGACTCTAATGTGACTCGAATGTGACTCTAATGTGACTCTAATGTGACTCTAATGTGACTCGAATGTGACTCGAATGTGACTCGAATGTGACTCGAATGTGACTCTAATGTGACTCTAATGTGACTCGAATGTGACTCGAATGTGACTCGAATGTGACTCGAATGTGACTCTAATGTGACTCTAATGTGACTCTGATGTGACTCTAATGTGACTCTAATGTGACTCTAATGTGACTCTAATGTGACTCTAATGTGACTCGAATGTGACTCTAATGTGACTCTAATGTGACTCTAATGTGACTCGAATGTGACTCGAATGTGACTCGAATGTGACTCGAATTTGACTCGAATGTGACTCTAATGTGACTCTAATGTGACTCTAATGTGACTCGAATGTGACTCGAATGTGACTCTAATGTGACTCGAATGTGACTCTTGCACGGACAACATGACTTGTGTTACATGAACAACATGACCATGTTAAACATAAATATCAAGACTATGTGTTACATGAACAAAGTGACCATGTGTAAAATAAAAAAACATGACAATGTGTTACATGAACAAAGTGACCATGTGTAACATAAAAAAAACATGACAATGTGTTACATGAACAAATTGACCATGTGTAAAATAAAAAAACATGACAATTTGTTACATGAACAAAGTGACCATGTGTAACATAAAAAAAACATGACAATGTGTTACATGAACAAATTGACCATGTGTAAAATAAAAAAAACATGACAATGTGTTACATGAACAAAGTGACCATGTGTAACATAAAAAACACATGACAATGTGTCACATGAACAAATTGACCATGTGTAAAATAAAAAAACATGACAATTTGTTACCTGAAGAAAGTGACCATGTGTAACATAAAAAAAACATAAGAACGTGTTACATGAACAAAGTAACCATGTGTAAGGTAAAAAAAAACATGACAATGTGTTACATGAACAAATTGACCATGTGTAACATAAAAAACATGACAATGTGTTACATGAACAAAGTTACCATGTGTAACATAAAAAACATGACAATGTGTTACATGAACAAAGTAACCATGTGTAAGGTAAAAAAAAACATGACAATGTGTTACATGAACAAATTGACCATGTGTAACATAAAAAACATGACAATGTGTTACATGAACAAATTGACCATGTGTAACATAAAAAACATGACAATGTGTTACATGAACAAAGTAACCATGTGTAACATAAAAAACATGACAATGTGTTACATGAACAAATTGACCATGTGTAACATAAAAAACATGACAATGTGTTACATGAACAAAGTAACCATGTGTAAGGTAAAAAAAACATGACAATGTGTTACATGAACAAATTGACCATGTGTAACATAAAAAACATGACAATGTGTTACATGAACAAAGTAACCATGTGTAACATAAAAAACATGACAATGTGTTACATGAACAAATTGACCATGTGTAACATAAAAAAACATGAGGACGTGTTACATGAACAAAGTAACCATGTGTAACATAAAAAACATGAGGACGTGTTACATGAACAAAGTAACCATGTGTAACATAAAAAACATGAGGACGTGTTACATGAACAAAGTAACCATGTGTAAGGTAAAAAAAACATGATGATGTGTTACATGAACAAATTGACCCAAACAACATAATGTGTAACAACAACAAGTTGGCAGTTGTGTAAAGCGAGTGTTACTGTGTAACACAAACAGCAAAACAAATGTGTAACGACATGTAACACGAACAACGAGGTTAAAGACTCGGCGCCATCACTTCTCTTCCTCCCTCAATTCATAAGATTCCGGCGGTACAGTCGCTCCCCGCCGTCATTACGGCGCAATTAGGCGGCAATTAGAGTTTATTGAGGGTGAATTAGCCGACATGTGGAGCAGAGCTAATGTTGCGAGGAGCTGCACCGGAGAAGAAGTGAGACGACCAGGACCAGGAGACGCGACACGTGGACGGACGACGAGACTTTACACTTTTTATTTTATGTGACAAGTTCCCTTCGCTCGATAAATGACCTCCTTGGCAGAGCTAGTCAAGACCTTTGACTTCTCAACTTCCCTATCCATGCTCTCTCCATCCATCTCCACGCTCCTCTATCCATCTCCACGCTCCTCCATCCATCTCCACGCTCCTCCATCCATCTCCACGCTCCTCCATCCATCTCCACGCTCCTCCATCCATCTCCACACTCCTCCATCCATCTCCACGCTCCTCCATCCATCTCCACGCTCCTCCATCCATCTCCACGCTCCTCCATCCATCTCCACGCTCTCTCCATCCATCTCCTCACTCTCTCCATCCATCTCCACGCTCCTCCATCCATCTCCACGCTCTCTCCATCCATCTCCTCACTCTCTCCATCCATCTCCACGCTCTCTCTATCCATCTCCTCACTCTCTCCATCCATCTCCTCGCTCTCTCCATCCATCTCCACGCTCTCTCCATCCATCTCCACGCTCTCTCCATCCATCTCCACGCTCCTCCATCCATCTCCTTGCTCTCTCCATCCATCTCCACGCTCTCTCCATCCATCTCCACGCTCTCTCCATCCATCTCCTCACTCTCTCCATCCATCTCCACGCTCTCTCTATCCATCTCCTCACTCTCTCCATCCATCTCCTCGCTCTCTCCATCCATCTCCACGCTCTCTCCATCCATCTCCACGCTCTCTCCATCCATCTCCACGCTCCTCCATCCATCTCCATGCTCTCTCAATCCATCTCCACGCTCCTCCATCCATCTCTTCGCTCTCTCCATCCATCTCCACGCTCTCTCCATCCATCTCCACACTCCTCCATCCATCTCCACGCTCTCTCCATCCATCTCCACGCTCTCTCCATCCATCTCCACGCTCCTCCATCCATCTCCTTGCTCTCTCCATCCATCTCCATGCTCTCTCCATCCATCTCCACGCTCCTCCATCCATCTCCACGCTCCTCCATCCATCTCCTCGCTCTCTCCATCCATCTCCACGCTCTCTCCATCCATCTCCACGCTCCTCCATCCATCTCCTTGCTCTCTCCATCCATCTCCCCGCTCCTCCATCCATCTCCACGCTCCTCCATCCATCTCCTCGCTCTCTCCATCCATCTCCACGCTCTCTCCATCCATCTCCACACTCCTCCATCCATCTCCACGCTCTCTCCATCCATCTCCACACTCCTCCATCCATCTCCACGCTCTCTCCATCCATCTCCTCTCTCTCTCCATCCATCTCCACGCTCTCTCATCCATCTCCACGCTCCTCTATCCATCTCCACGCTCCTCCATCCATCTCCACGCTCCTCCATCCATCTCCTCACTCTCTCCATCCATCTCCACGCTCCTCCATCCATCTCCTCACTCTCTCCATCCATCTCCACGCTCCTCCATCCATCTCTACGCTCTCTCCATCCATCTCCACGCTCCTCCATCCATCTCCACGCTCCTCCATCCATCTCCACGCTCTCTCCATCCATCTCCTCTCTCTCTCCATCCATCTCCACGCTCTCTCATCCATCTCCACGCTCCTCCATCCATCTCCACGCTCCTCCATCCATCTCCACGCTCCTCCATCCATCTCCTCACTCTCTCCATCCATCTCCACGCTCCTCCATCCATCTCCTCACTCTCTCCATCCATCTCCTCGCTCTCTCCATCCATCTCCACGCTCTCTCCATCCATCTCCATGCTCTCTCCATCCATCTCCACGCTCCTCCATCCATCTCCTCGCTCTCTCCATCCATCTCCACGCTCTCTCCATCCATCTCCATGCTCTCTCCATCCATCTCCACGCTCCTCCATCCATCTCCTCGCTCTCTCCATCCATCTCCATGCTCTCTCCATCCATCTCCACGCTCCTCCATCCATCTCCACGCTCCTCCATCCATCTCCTCGCTCTCTCCATCCATCTCCACGCTCTCTCCATCCATCTCCATGCTCTCTCCATCCATCTCCATGCTCCTCCATCCATCTCCATGCTCTCTCAATCCATCTCCATGCTCCCCCATCCATCTCCTCTCTCTCTCCATCCATCTCCACGCTCCTCCATCCATCTCCTCACTCTCTCCATCCATCTCCTCGCTCTCTCCATCCATCTCCACGCTCTCTCCATCCATCTCCATGCTCTCTCCATCCATCTCCACGCTCCTCCATCCATCTCCTCGCTCTCTCCATCCATCTCCACGCTCTCTCCATCCATCTCCATGCTCTCTCCATCCATCTCCACGCTCCTCCATCCATCTCCTCGCTCTCTCCATCCATCTCCACGCTCTCTCCATCCATCTCCATGCTCTCTCCATCCATCTCCACGCTCCTCCATCCATCTCCTCGCTCTCTCCATCCATCTCCATGCTCTCTCCATCCATCTCCACGCTCCTCCATCCATCTCCACGCTCCTCCATCCATCTCCTCGCTCTCTCCATCCATCTCCACGCTCTCTCCATCCATCTCCATGCTCTCTCCATCCATCTCCATGCTCCTCCATCCATCTCCATGCTCTCTCAATCCATCTCCATGCTCCCCCATCCATCTCCTCTCTCTCTCCATCCATCTCCACGCTCTCTCCATCCATCTCCTCGCTCTCTCCATCCATCTCCATGCTCTCTCCATCCATCTCCTCACTCTCTCCATCCATCTCCACACTCTCTCCATCCATCTCCATGCTCTCTCCATCCATCTCCTCACTCTCGCCATCCATCTCCACGCTCTCTCCATCCATCTCCTCACTCTCTCCATCCATCTCCACACTCTCTCCATCCATCTCCATGCTCTCTCCATCCATCTCCTCACTCTCGCCATCCATCTCCACACTCCTCCATCCATCTCCTCCCTCTCTCTCCATCCATTCACAATAAAACTTTGATAGCAATTTGTAGGAATAAATAGGGAAAGCGCGTGAATTATTTAGCGCGGGATTTAAAAAATGCTCCGACGGCTCAATAAAACATCACAGGACTCCAGGAGCGTCGAGCCAGGCGTTTACGCAGATCTTCAGACGCCGAGATGTTCGCTTCAGTCGGCGCTTTGGCGATGTCGCCGAGGCCGACTCCAAAATATCTGAGGAAACGACAGCCCTGGCTGCTCTTCTAATCCTCTCTCTCTCTCTTTGCGCCTCCATTTTTCCTAACATCTCTGTTCAAACACGCTGCCCAGCATCCCTCGTTCCCTCGTCTTTGTAATTCAATTATCCAGCCATGATTCCCTCGTCCAGGATCACAGGGGGGGGGCAGAGGTTTGGGAACATAAGAATCCTACATGTAGGGGTTTTTGGGTTTTTTTCGGTTGAGGATGTCGTCATGCATCTGCGGCAGGCGAGCAGCCAATTTAGACGATGGAAGCTTCTGCATTGATGTGGAGCTGCAGCCGATCGGAGAGAGAGGGAGAGAGAGAGAGAGAGAGAGAGAGAGAGAGAGAGCGAGAGAGAGAGAGAGAGAGAGATAGAGAGCAAGAGAGAGAGAGAGCGAGAAAGAGAGAGAGAGAGAGAGTCTTCACACATGGACTGCAGTATGAATGGTCGGATCGACTAAAAATAACTTGGACGGATTCGTTTGAATGATCTTTAACCGCTCATCAAGCGCTTTCACGGCGTTCCTGTCACTCAACGCTCGGGGGAAACAAAAAAAAAAAAAAAAAATCTGTGTCTGGTTTTCGTAGAACCCGAGTCAGAGTTTCAGCTTCTTGCCGTGACGATCACACTTTTGGGTTCAAGAAGATATCGATTAGTTATCATAGTTTTTATGGCTTTTATTTACAATCAACCTTAAAAATGTTCAATTTGTTTGTCCATTTTTGTGTTGCAATCAAACCTATGGCCTCTAGATGGCAGCAGTCATTACGTCCTCCGCAGTTGGAAGGAACAATTAAATCCCACGAGATGACTGAGGACGAGAGGATACAGTTACTCCAACAGCTTTTAAAGATGGTGTTGAGACATATTTTGGTTTGAAAACAAATTAAAGCAGTTACGACTGAGGACGAGAGGATACAGGGACTCCAGCAGCTTTTAAAGTTGGTGTTGAGACATATTTTGGTTTTAAAACAAATGAAAGCAGTTACGACTGAGGATGAGAGGATACAGCGATGACTGAGGACAAGAGGATACAGCGATGACTGAGGATGAGAGGATACAGTGATGACTGAGGATGAGAGGATACAGTGACTCCAGCAGCTTTTAAAGTTGGTGTTGGGACATATTTTGGTTTCAAAACAAATGAAAGCAGTTACGACTGAGGACGAGAGGATACAGCGATGACTGAGGACAAGAGTATACAGCGATGACTGAGGATGAGAGGATACAGTGATGACTGAGGACGAGAGGTTACAGTGACTCCTGCAGCTTTTAAAGCTGGTGTTGGGACATATTTTGGTTTCAAAACAAATGAAAGCAGTTACGACTGAGGACGAGAGTATACAGTGATGACTGAGGACGAGAGGATACAGTGAGTTCAGCAGCTTTTAAAGCTGGTGTTTGGACATATTTTGGTTTGAAAACAAATGAAAGTAGTTACGACTCCGTCACTGTCATTTGGTCTGTAAATTCTGCAACACCAGAGTCAAGTACTTGACAATACTACACATATATACTTGTTACTACAGTATCACAATATATCGTATCGTTATATCGTATCACCAGATTCTTGCCAACACACAACTCTAGTCCTGACGCCACTTCTAACTCTACAGAGAGACACGTCACCACACCATCATGGTCGTAATGTTTCACGTCACTCACCGTCTGCTTGATGTCCGGGATCCCGATGCGAAACACCATCATGGCGATGTGAGCGTCCTCTGCTGGCACGCCGCTGGTACTGCGCTCCTTCAGCCTCCTCTGCGGCTGATTGGTCGCTTGCGACCCGGGGTTGGAAGAGTAAGGGTTTGCGGTGTGACCCGGGTTCCCCGTCCGGCCCGTCCCGGCAGGACGTCCGGCCGGTTTGGCCGACTGCCTGTGCGCCTCCCCCCTCCCTCCTCTGGACAGGCCTCCCCGCCGGACCTCCTCCACCAGCTCCTCCTCGTCCTCCTCCCCCTCCAGCTCCCCGTTCTCCTCCTCGCCGTCCTGCTCGTCCTCCTCCATCTCTTCCTCCTCCTCCTCCTCCTCCTCCTCCTCGTCCTCCGCCCCTGGATACAGATGTCGATTATTTCCCAGCATCCTTTGGTGCTCCTCGTCGCTGGACAGGGGGCTGAAGGGCATCGTCATGGCGACAGAGCCGGTGGCACCGGAAGCAACGGCATCATTTCCAGAGAGACTCTGTGGACGAGAAGTTGACTTTACTGACGTTGACCTCTTCAAGACCAGGACTTTGATCGTTCGGATCTAAAAGTTCAATTGGATTAAACTTGTCTCTGTCCACAAGTGTCTCTGTCTACAAGTGTCTCTGTCCACATGTGTCTCTGTCCACAAGTGTCTCTGTCTATAAGTGTCTCTGTCTACAAGTGTCTCTGTCCACATGTGTCTCTGTCTACAAGTGTCTCTGTCCACAAGTGTCTCTGTCCACAAGTGTCTCTGTCTACAAGTGTCTCTGTCCACATGTGTCTCTGTCTACAATTGTCTCTGTCCACAAGTGTCTCTGTCTACAAGTGTCTCTGTCCACAAGTGTCTCTGTCTACAAGTGTCTCTGTCCACAAGTGTCTCTGTCTACAAGTGTCTCTGTCCACATGTGTCTCTGTCTACAAGTGTCTCTGTCCACAAGTGTCTCTGTCTACAAGTGTCTCTGTCCACATGTGTCTCTGTCTACAAGTGTCTCTGTCCACAAGTGTCTCTGTCTACAAGTGTCTCTGTCCACATGTGTCTCTGTCTACAAGTGTCTCTGTCCACAAGTGTCTCTGTCTACAAGTGTCTCTGTCCACATGTGTCTCTGTCTACAAGTGTCTCTGTCCACAAGTGTCTCTGTCTACAAGTGTCTCTGTCCACATGTGTCTCTGTCTACAAGTGTCTCTGTCCACAAGTGTCTCTGTCCACAAGTGTCTCTGTCCACAAGTGTCTCTGTCTATAAGTGTCTCTGTCTACAAGTGTCTCTGTCCACAAGTGTCTCTGTCCACAAGTGTCTCTGTCCACATGTGTCTCTGTCTACAAGTGTTTCTGTCCACAAGTGTCTCTGTCCACATGTGTCTCTGTCTACAAGTGTCTCTGTCCACAAGTGTCTCTGTCCACATGTGTCTCTGTCTACAAGTGTCTCTGTCCACAAGTGTCTCTGTCCACATGTGTCTCTGTCTATAAGTGTCTCTGTCCACACGTGTCTCTGTCCACAAGTGTCTCTGTCCACATGTGTCTCTGTCTATAAGTGTCTCTGTCTACAAGTGTCTCTGTCCACAAGTGTCTCTGTCCACAAGTGTCTCTGTCCACATGTGTCTCTGTCTACAAGTGTCTCTGTCCACAAGTGTCTCTGTCCACATGTGTCTCTGTCTACAAGTGTCTCTGTCCACAAGTGTCTCTGTCCACATGTGTCTCTGTCTACAAGTGTTTCTGTCCACAAGTGTCTCTGTCCACATGTGTCTCTGTCTATAAGTGTCTCTGTCCACACGTGTCTCTGTCCACAAGTGTCTCTGTCTACAAGTATCTGTCTACATGTGTCCAAAAGTATCCAAAAGTATCTTTGTCCAAAAGTTTCTTTGTCCAAAAGTGTTTTTGTCTTCAAGTGTCTTTTCCCAAAAGTGTCTTTGTCTGAAAGTGTTGTTGTCCACAAGTGTCTCTGTCTACGAGTGTCTCTGTCTTTAAGTGTATTTGTCCAAAAGTGTTTTTGTCTTCAAGTGTCTTTTCCCAAAAGTGTCTTTGTCTGAAAGTGTTGTTGTCCACAAGTGTCTTTGTCTTCAAGTGTCTCTGTCTACAAGTCTCTCTGTCTACGAGTGTCTCTGTCTTTAAGTGTATTTGTCCAAAAGTGTTTTCGTCTTCAAGTGTCTTTTCCCAAAAGTGTCTTTGTCTGAAAGTGTTGTTGTCCAAAAGTGTCTTGGTCTTCAAGTGTCTCTGTCTTCAAGTGTCTCTGTCTACAAGTGTCTTTTCCCAAAAGTGTCTTTGTCTGAAAGTGTTGTTGTCCACAAGTGTCTTTGTCTTCAAGTGTCTCTGTCTACAAGTGTCTCTGTCTACGAGTGTCTCTGTCTTTAAGTATATTTGTCCAAAAGTGTTTTTGTCTTCAAGTGTCTTTTACCAAAAGTGTCTTTGTCTGAAAGTGTTGTTGTCCACAAGTGTCTTTGTCCACAAGTGTCTCTGTCTTGAAGTGTCTCTGTCTACAAGTGTCTTTGTCCACAAGTGTCTTTGTCTTCAAGTGTCTCTGTCTACAAGTGTCTCTGTCTACAAGTGTCTCTGTCCACAAGTGTCTTTGTCTTCAAGTGTCTCTGTCTACAAGTCTCTCTGTCTACGAGTGTCTCTGTCTTTAAGTGTATTTGTCCAAAAGTGTTTTCGTCTTCAAGTGTCTTTTCCCAAAAGTGTCTTTGTCTGAAAGTGTTGTTGTCCAAAAGTGTCTTGGTCTTCAAGTGTCTCTGTCTTCAAGTGTCTCTGTCTACAAGTGTCTTTTCCCAAAAGTGTCTTTGTCTGAAAGTGTTGTTGTCCACAAGTGTCTTTGTCTTCAAGTGTCTCTGTCTACAAGTGTCTCTGTCTACGAGTGTCTCTGTCTTTAAGTATATTTGTCCAAAAGTGTTTTTGTCTTCAAGTGTCTTTTACCAAAAGTGTCTTTGTCTGAAAGTGTTGTTGTCCACAAGTGTCTTTGTCCACAAGTGTCTCTGTCTTGAAGTGTCTCTGTCTACAAGTGTCTTTGTCCAAAAGTGTCTTGGTCTTCAAGTGTCTCTGTCTTCAAGTGTCTCTGTCTACAAGTGTCTTTTCCCAAAAGTGTCTTTGTCTGAAAGTGTTGTTGTCCACAAGTGTCTTTGTCTTCAAGTGTCTCTGTCTACAAGTGTCTCTGTCTACGAGTGTCTCTGTCTTTAAGTATATTTGTCCAAAAGTGTTTTTGTCTTCAAGTGTCTTTTACCAAAAGTGTCTTTGTCTGAAAGTGTTGTTGTCCACAAGTGTCTTTGTCCACAAGTGTCTCTGTCTTGAAGTGTCTCTGTCTACAAGTGTCTTTGTCCACAAGTGTCTTTGTCTTCAAGTGTCTCTGTCTACAAGTGTCTCTGTCTACGAGTGTCTCT
Source organism: Callionymus lyra (assembly GCF_982586985.1). Taxonomy (NCBI): domain Eukaryota; kingdom Metazoa; phylum Chordata; class Actinopteri; order Syngnathiformes; family Callionymidae; genus Callionymus; species Callionymus lyra. The sequence continues at coordinate 7,606,309 of NC_141832.1, read as the reverse complement.
GTCTTTACGTGTATTTGTCCAAAAGTTTCTTTGTCCAAAAGTTTCTTTGTCCACAAGTGTCTCTGTCCACAAGTATTTTAATCTAAGAATGAGTGTCTCGGTGAGTGCAGCGACCCTTGTATGTGCAGGAGAAGCAAACATCAGCCAAACAGAAGACGTTTGTGGACAGAAGACGAGTCACTTGAAGAAGACAAGGTTGGTCTTGAGAGCAGCGGTGGAGCAGCTGGAGAGCCACGCACAGCAGATCTGGTGTCAGCGAGCGAGATCGTGACTCGCGTGACAAACGTGGACCTTTGACTGGGAGCTCTCTCTCAGACCTGTCTCGTTTGGAAGCCCGCGCTAATGGCTACATAACCAACACATGTCAACATGTCACGGTGAACACAACCAACAAACCTACTTCCCGGATCGAGTCATGTGATTTAAAAAACAAACACCATCACCCTCACTCTGGCTCAGGAATGACCTGTGACCCCTGGCAGAGTCTTACCTGTGAGACATGATGAATATTCACGACGCCTCAAATACTTAATCCTGGACATTTGAGGAGTTTTGGAAAAACACAAATCGCTCTCCGACTTGAAAGTGCGACAAACTTGTGAGATGTGATCAAAGGGTTCGTCCTCAATTCTAGGACGCTTCAGATACTTCAGATACTTCAAACACTTCAAATACTTCAAATACTTCAGATACTTCAAATACTTCAGATACTTCAAACACTTCAAATACTTCAAATACTTCAGATACTTCAAATACTTCAGATACTTCAAATACTTCAGATACTTCAAACACTTCAAATACTTCAAATACTTCAGATACTTCAAATACTTCAGATACTTCAAATACTTCAAATACTTCAGATACTTCAAATACTTCAGATACTTCAAACACTTCAAATACTTCAAATACTTCAGATACTTCAAATACTTCAGATACTTCAAATACTTCAGATACTTCAAACACTTCAAATACTTCAAATACTTCAGATACTTCAAATACTTCAGATACTTCAAATACTTCAAATACTTCAGATACTTCAGATACTTCAAATACTTCAAATACTTCAAATACTTCAGATACTTCAAATACTTCAAATACTTCAGATACTTCAAATACTTCAGATACTTCAGATACTTCAAATACTTCAAATACTTCAAATACTTCAGATACTTCAAATACTTCAAATACTTCAGATACTTCAAATACTTCAAATACTTCAAATACTTCAAATACTTCAGATACTTCAGATACTTCAAATACTTCAAATACTTCAGATACTTCAAATACTTCAGATACTTCAAATACTTCAAATACTTCAGATACTTCAAATACTTCAAATACTTCAAATACTTCAGATACTTCAACAACCGTCCAGTGTTTGTCGCTAAAGTCGTGCTAACAATGTACTCGTCAAAACACCATGTGATCACGAAAAGACTTTCAACAAATCTTATGACATCATCAAGTCTAAAGAGCTAATGCTAAAACTAGCGCCAACAGTTTGCAGTGCTGACTCCACCACTTCAAAGTTTCTTAGTGATTAGTTATCATTTTTGAGATTTATTTTTTAGGATTTCACAGTTTTATTCTTAATATTTCTTGGTTTTAATCGATTAACATTTTAGTTTTTAGTATCTTAGAATTGATCCAATTTTAATCTCATGATATTTTAGTTTCTAATCTCAGGTTTCTTGATTTTAAAATGAGGATTTCATTGTTTTTATTCAATAATATCTCATTTTTGACCTCAGTTTCTATGTTTTTCTATCAGAATTTCTTAGATTTAATCTCAGAATTAATCTATCGTAATCTCATCATTGTAACGTTTTTAATCTTATAACATCTGATTTTCTAATCTCAGAATTTCTCAAATTAATCTCTGGGTTAAGGTTGATTTTAATATCAGGGTTTCTTGGTTTTGATTCAAAAATATCTGAGTTTTTATCTCTTTTTTATCTTTTGTTTTTACAATCAGATTCAATCCATGACTTGGTTTTAATATAATAATATTTGAGTGTTTAATCTCAGAATTGATTAATTGTAATCTCAACATTGTAAAGGTTTGAATCTCAGAATTTCTTTCTTAATAATCTTAAAATTGTTTTTTAATCTCATTATATTTTAATTAATCTCTGGATTTCTTGATTTTAATCGTAAACATTTATTGGTTTTAATCTCAGTTTTTATTTCATTTTTTTTCTTTTTACTACCAGGATTTATCTGATTTAATCTTATATAAGGTATAACTTGAATTAAATCTTATAATATTTTAGTGTTTAATCTCAGAATTTATCTGATTTAATCTTATATAAGGTATAACTTGAATTAAATCTTATAATATTTTAGTGTTTAATCTCAGAATTTATCTGATTTAATCTTATATAAGGTATAACTTGATTTAAATCTTATAATATTTTAGTGTTTAATCTCAGAATTTATCTGATTTAATCTTATATAAGGTATAACTTGAATTAAATCTTATAATATTTTAGTGTTTAATCTCAGAATTTATCTGATTTAATCTTATATAAGGTATAACTTGATTTAAATCTTATAATATTTTAGTGTTTAATCTCAGAATTTATCTGATTTAATCTTATATAAGGTATAACTTGAATTAAATCTTATAATATTTTAGTGTTTAATCTCAGAATTTATCTGATTTAATCTTATATAAGGTATAACTTGATTTAAATCTTATAATATTTTAGTGTTTAATCTCAGAATTTATCTGATTTAATCTTATATAAGGTATAACTTGAATTAAATCTTATAATATTTTAGTGTTTAATCTCAGAATTTATCTGATTTAATCTTATATAAGGTATAACTTGATTTAAATCTTATAATATTTTAGTGTTTAATCTCAGAATTTATCTGATTTAATCTTATATAAGGTATAACTTGAATTAAATCTTATAATATTTTAGTGTTTAATCTCAGAATGTATCTGATTTAATCTTATATAAGGTATAACTTGAATTAAATCTTATAATATTTTAGTGTTTAATCTCAGAATTTATCTGATTTAATCTTATATAAGGTATAACTTGAATTAAATCTTATAATATTTTAGTGTTTAATCTCAGAATTTATCTGATTTAATCTTATATAAGGTATAACTTGAATTAAATCTTATAATATTTTAGTGTTTAATCTCAGAATTTATCTGATTTAATCTTATATAAGGTATAACTTGAATTAAATCTTATAATATTTTAGTGTTTAATCTCAGAATGTATCTGATTTAATCTTATATAAGGTATAACTTGAATTAAATCTTATAATATTTTAGTGTTTAATCTCAGAATTTATCTGATTTAATCTTATATAAGGTATAACTTGAATTAAATCTTATAATATTTTAGTGTTTAATCTCAGAATTTATCTGATTTAATCTTATATAAGGTATAACTTGAATTAAATCTTATAATATTTTAGTGTTTAATCTCAGAATTTATCTGATTTAATCTTATATAAGGTATAACTTGAATTAAATCTTATAATATTTTAGTGTTTAATCTCAGAATTTATCTGATTTAATCTTATATAAGGTATAACTTGAATTAAATCTTATAATATTTTAGTGTTTAATCTCAGAATTTATCTGATTTAATCTTATATAAGGTATAACTTGATTTAAATCTTATAATATTTTAGTGTTTAATCTCAGAATTTATCTGATTTAATCTTATATAAGGTATAACTTGAATTAAATCTTATAATATTTTAGTGTTTAATCTCAGAATTTATCTGATTTAATCTTATATAAGGTATAACTTGATTTAAATCTTATAATATTTTAGTGTTTAATCTCAGAATTTATCTGATTTAATCTTATATAAGGTATAACTTGAATTAAATCTTATAATATTTTAGTGTTTAATCTCAGAATGTATCTGATTTAATCTTATATAAGGTATAACTTGAATTAAATCTTATAATATTTTAGTGTTTAATCTCAGAATTTATCTGATTTAATCTTATATAAGGTATAACTTGAATTAAATCTTATAATATTTTAGTGTTTAATCTCAGAATTTATCTGATTTAATCTTATATAAGGTATAACTTGAATTAAATCTTATAATATTTTAGTGTTTAATCTCAGAATTTATCTGATTTAATCTTATATAAGGTATAACTTGAATTAAATCTTATAATATTTTAGTGTTTAATCTCAGAATGTATCTGATTTAATCTTATATAAGGTATAACTTGAATTAAATCTTATAATATTTTAGTGTTTAATCTCAGAATTTATCTGATTTAATCTTATATAAGGTATAACTTGAATTAAATCTTATAATATTTTAGTGTTTAATCTCAGAATTTATCTGATTTAATCTTATATAAGGTATAACTTGAATTAAATCTTATAATATTTTAGTGTTTAATCTCAGAATTTATCTGATTTAATCTTATATAAGGTATAACTTGAATTAAATCTTATAATATTTTAGTGTTTAATCTCAGAATTTATCTTTTGTAATCTCAACACGGTGAAGGTTTGAATCTCGTAACATCTGAGTTTCTAATCTCAGAATAATCTCTTGATTTCTTCATTTTAATTTTAGCATTTCTTGGTTTTGATCCAAACAGAATCTCAGTTTTAATCTCAGTTTTTATACAGATTTTCTCTCAGTTTTAATCTCAGTTTTTATACAGATTTTCTCTCAGTTTTAATCTCAGTTTTTATACAGATTTTCTCTCAGTCTTAATCTAGGAAGTTCAAACCTCTGTTGGAAACCAAGCCCTTATTTTCTAGTTTGAACTTCATAAATTAATTCTTGAAATCTTAGTTTTAATGTAATTTATTGTCGTTTTTTAATCTCAACATTTCTCAGTCTTAATCTCATTTGTTTGTTTTTTTCTCAATCTTTGTGTTAATTTAGGGATATTCAGGTTTTAATCTCAGGACGTCTGGGTTTTAATCGAATTATATTTGAATTTTGAACATCAGATTTTCAGGATTTCTCAGTTTTAATCTCAGTTTTTATTGGTTTTAATCTCAATATTCAACTTAAATATATCTGGGTTTTTAGTCTAAACGACATCACATGACTCGTCAGAACGTTCATCACTTCATCCATCACTTCATCCATCACTTCATCCATCACTTCATCCATCACTTCATCCATCACTTCATCCAACACTTCATCCATCACTTCATCCATCACTTCATCCATCACTTCATCCATCACTACATCTATCACTTCAACACTTCATCCATCACTTCATCCATCACTTCATCCATCACTTCATCCATCACTTCATCCATCACTTCATCCATCACTTCATCCATCACTTCATCATCACTTCATCCATCACTTCATCATCACTTCATCCATCACTTCATCCATCACTTCATCAAACACTTCATCCATCACTTCATCCATCACTTCATCATCACTTCATCCATCACTTCATCCATCACTTCATCAAACACTTCAACACTTCATCCATCACTTCATCCATCACTTCATCCATCACTTCATCCATCACTTCATCCATCACTTCATCCATCACTTCATCCAACACTTCATCCATCACTTCATCCATCACTTCATCCATCACTTCATCCATCACTTCATCCATCACTTCATCCAACACTTCATCCATCACTTCATCCATCACTTCATCCAACACTTCATCCATCACTTCATCCATCACTTCATCATCACTTCATCCATCACTTCATCCATCACTTCATCATCACTTCATCCATCACTTCATCCATCACTTCATCCATCACTTCATCATCACTTCATCCATCACTTCATCCATCACTTCATCCATCACTTCATCATCACTTCATCCATCACTTCATCCATCACTTCATCCATCACTTCATCCATCACTTCATCCATCACTTCATCCGTAACTTCATCCATCACTTCATCCATCACTTCATCCATCACTTCATCCATCACTTCATCCATCACTTCATCCATCACTTCATCCAACACTTCATCCATCACTTCATCCAACACTTCATCCATCACTTCATCCATCACTTCATCCATCACTTCATCCATCACTTCATCCAACACTTCATCCATCACTTCATCCATCACTTCATCAATCACTTCATCCATCACTTCATCAATCACTTCATCCATCACTTCATCCAACACTTCATCCATCACTTCATCCATCACTTCATCCAACACTTCATCCATCACTTCATCCATCACTTCATCCATCACTTCATCCAACACTTCATCCATCACTTCATCAATCACTTCATCCATCACTTCATCCAACACTTCATCCATCACTTCATCCATCACTTCATCCAACACTTCATCCATCACTTCATCCATCACTTCATCCATCACTTCATCCATCACTTCATCCAACACTTCATCCATCACTTCATCCATCACTTCATCCATCACTTCATCCATCACTTCATCCAACACTTCATCCAACACTTCATCCATCACTTCATCCATCACTTCATCCACACTTCATCCATCACTTCATCCATCACTTCATCCATCACTTCATCCATCACTTCATCCAACACTTCATCCATCACTTCATCCATCACTTCATCCATCACTTCATCCATCACTTCATCCATCACTTCATCCATCACTTCATCCAACACTTCATCCATCACTTCATCCATCACTTCATCAATCACTTCATCCATCACTTCATCAATCACTTCATCCATCACTTCATCCAACACTTCATCCATCACTTCATCCATCACTTCATCCAACACTTCATCCATCACTTCATCAATCACTTCATCCATCACTTCATCCAACACTTCATCCAACACTTCATCCATCACTTCATCCATCACTTCATCCATCACTTCATCCATCACTTCATCCATCACTTCATCCAACACTTCATCCATCACTTCATCCATCACTTCATCCATCACTTCATCCAACACTTCATCCAACACTTCATCCAACACTTCATCCAACACTTCATCCAACACTTCATCCATCACTTCATCCATCACTTCATCCATCACTTCATCCGACACTTCATCCAACACTTCATCCAACACTTTATCCAACACTTTATCCAACAGGATCTTCTCTCCACGAGTGAAACACACTGAGCGTCGTTCAGCAACAGACGCTTGACTAACACCTGTTCGTCTCCATCAACTCCTGCCTGAAGATCTTCGGATCTCTCGTCGGTTGATGTTGAATAAAGTTGAGAAGATGTTTAGTGTAGATTGTTATATCGATCAAACTGCAGCCTTTTTTTTTCTGTGTTTCCATAGCGACTGTGATGCGTTCAAGGATCTTTGAAAGTTGCTGAGACGACAAAAGTGTTGATCAGGTGAAGATTTTTATCAACTGCTGATGCTGATGTTCTTTGTTCCTACTTTTATACACACACGCACACACACATGCACACACACACACACACACGCACACACACTCACACACACACCTTTGTGAACACACACACTCACACACACAAACCCACACACACTAATGAACACACAAACACACTTATAACCACACTCTCGTATACACACACATTCATTAATGAACACACCCATACACACACCTGTTTGTGAGTGCACACACTCATACATATACACACACTAATGAACACACACACACACTTATAACAACACTATACACACAAGCGTTTGTTAACACACACTCATACACACAAAGGTGCACATGCGGACACAAACAATTATGTACACACACACCTGCATGAAGACACACAAACAAGCATGCATGCACACCTACACATACACACCATTGAACAAATATGCACTCACACATGCACACCCTCAAACACCCACATACACAAATGCACACCTGTGAACACACATTCATGAAGACACACAAACAAGCCTTCACACGCACGCACACATACACGCAGACACACACATGCACACCCTCAAACACACACACACACAAATTGACACCTGTGCACACACACATTCATGCAAACACACATGCACGCAGTCACAGACATGCACACCCTCAAACACACATGCACGCAGTCACACACATGCACACACACACGTTAATGAACACACACACTCATGATAGACACACATGCGGATACAATAATCATGTACACACACCTGCATGCAGACACACAAGCATGCATGCATGCACACACTCACCCGCATGAACACAACAGACACATGCACGCACACTCATGCAAACATACAAAAAGGCATTCACACACACACACACACAAAACACCCATATGCACACTCACAACGCAGATATTCATGCAGAACAAAAACAAGCACACACACACACACACACAGAAAGGGCACACACATACCTGGACACACATGCACGCAGACACACTGACACACTTATATAAACACATGTTCACACACAAACACACACACACACACTGGTGACTCATGTCAGCTGTAGATCTCAGTGACTCGACACGAGTCTCTTCAGTGACAAACGTTGACTCAGTGTTTCAAATGTTGTGTGTGTGTGTGTAGTCGTGTGAGTGCAGGAGATTGTTGTGTAACATGTCGCCTCAACAACAGTGTCGATCGAGACAGTGAACGGTTGTGTGAGCGGATCCTTGTCACACCTCCACGCTGACGCTCGTACCGATGTAGGACGTGAACTCGGATATTTTCGGCGTCTCCCGACACTTCGCTGGGAAACTTCCAATGAGAACAGATCGACCCATTTTTCTCCGCCACGAACTGGAGCGTCCGAGTTTCCCGCCGCATCCTTATGACATGAAGCGTTTTGACGTCAGCGCACAGGACGCGTTCAGAGGTGACCCCGACTTCTACAGATGTTCAGACTCTGTCAGCCCCCCCCCGACACATACACCTCTGGGACACGCAGGAAGTGAACCAGCGAGTCGTGATGTAACTTCCCCTCGGGGTCTACGAGTTAAGGTGACAGAAGTTTGAGTAGTTCGAGCTAGTTTTGATACTAAGTATTGACTCAGCTACTTCCTGTTTAACAACACTTGGCTACTTCCTGTTCAACAAAACTTGGCTACTTCCTGTTCAACTAAACTTGGCTACTTCCTGTTTAACAACACTTGGCTACTTCCTGTTCAACAAAACTTGGCTACTTCCTGTTTAAACAACACTTGGCTACTTCCTGTTCAACAAAACTTGGCTACTTCCTGTTCAACTAAACTTGGTTACTTCCTGTTTAAACAACACTTGGCTACTTCCTGTTCAACAAAACTTGGTTACTTCCAGTTTGAACAACACTTTGCTACTTCCTGTTTAAACAACACTTGGCTACTTCCTGTTCAACAAAACTTGGTTACTTCCAGTTTGAACAACACTTTGCTACTTCCTGTTTAAATAACACTTGGCTACTTCCTGTTCAACAAAACTTGGTTACTTCCAGTTTGAACAACACTTTGCTTCTTCCTGTTTAAATAACACTTGGCTACTTCCTGTTCAACAAAACTTGGTTACTTCCAGTTTGAACAACACTTTGCTACTTCCTGTTTAAACAAAACTTGCCTACTTCATGTTTAAACAAAACATGGTTACTTCCAGTTTGAACAACACTTTGGTACTTCCTGTTTAAACAAAACTTGGCTACTTCCTGTTCAACAAAACTTGCCTACTTCATGTTTGAACAACACTTTGCTACTTCCTGTTCAACAAAACTTGCCTACTTCATGTTTAAACAAAACTTGGTTACTTCCAGTTTGAACAACACTTTGCTACTTCCTGTTTAAACAACACTTGGCTACTTCCTGTTCAACAAAACTTGGTTACTTCCAGTTTGAACAACACTTTGCTACTTCCTGTTTAAACAAAACTTGGCTACTTCCTGTTCAACAAAACTTGGCTACTTAATGTTTAAACAACACTTGGCTACTTCCTGTTTAAACAAAACTTGGCTACTTCCTGTTCAACAAAACTTGGCTACTTCATGTTTAAACAACACTTGGCTACTTCCTGTTTAAACAACACTTGGCTACTTCCTGTTTAAACAAAACTTGGTTACTTCCAGTTTGACCAACACTTTGCTACTTCGCTTGATGGATCTACTGACTCCTTTAAGAAACATCTTAAGACGTTTCTATTTGTTCAGGCTTTTCCTTGAATTTCTCGAACTCCTGTGTTGTTCTCAGTATTATCTTGATCTTTAAAGTATGTACTTTTTTTTGAGTATTGTTTTGATTGTTTAAGCGCTTTGTGACCCTGGTCTCGAAAAGCGCTATAAAAATAAATATTACTTACTTACTTACTTACTTACTTCCTGTTTAAACAAAACTTGGCTACTTCCTGTTTAAACAAACATGGCTACTTCCTGTTCAACAAAACTTGGCTACTTCCTGTTTAAACAACACTTCGCTACTTCCTGTTTAAACAAAACTTGGCTACTTCCTGTTCAACTAAACTTGGTTACTTCCTGTTTAAACAACTCTTGGCTACTTCCTGTTCAACAAAACTTGGTTACTTCCTGTTTAAACAAACATGGCTACTTCCTGTTCAACAAAACTTGGCTACTTCCTGTTTAAACAACACTTCGCTACTTCCTGTTTAAACAAAACTTGGCTACTTCCTGTTCAACTAAACTTGGTTACTTCCTGTTTAAACAACTCTTGGCTACTTCCTGTTCAACAAAACTTGGTTACTTCCTGTTTAAACAACACTTGGCTACTTCCTGTTTAAACAACACTTGGCTACTTCCTGTTCAACTAAACTTGGTTACTTCCTGTTTAAACAACTCTTGGCTACTTCCTGTTCAACAAAACTTGGTTACTTCCTGTTTAAACAACACTTGGCTACCTCCTGTTTAAACAACACTTGGCTAGTTCCTGTTTGAACAAAACTTGTTACTTCCTGTTTGAACAACACTTTGCTACTTCGAGTTTGAATAACACTTTGCTTCTTCCTGTTTAAACAACACTTGGCTAGTTCCTGTTTGAACAAAACTTGTTACTTCCTGCTTGAACAACACTTTGCTACTTCGAGTTTGAATAACACTTTGCTTCTTCCTGTTTAAACAACACTTGGCTAGTTCCTGTTTGAACAAAACTTGTTACTTCCTGTTTGAACAACACTTTGCTACTTCCTGTTTAAACAAAACTTGGTTACTTCCTGTTTAACAACACTTGGCTACTTCCTGTTTAAACAAAACATGGTTACTTCCTCTTTGAACAACACTCTTCTACTTATGTCTATCTACTTTCTGTTGCACACTTGGCTACTTCCTATTTATGTGATACTCACTTACTTCCTGTTTGGCAACCATTGTGCTACATCCTGTTTGGGCAATGATTTGCTACTTCCTGTAAAAGCACATACTCAACTACTGTTGGTTTGTGCAGCAAATTGTATAACTTCCTTTAACTTCCCCACTTTGCCACTTCCTGTTAGCTCGTCGACGAGTCACACCCTCGTCGCCAAGACTCGCTGAAGGGAAGTTTCAAGTGGCGGTTACAGAGTCATGGCGGCGAGTTGGCAAGAAAGCAGCTCATGAATAAAGCAGCCACAGAGAGTCGCTGCAGGGGACGAGGCGGCCCTGACATACTGGCCCCTGAAATATTTAAGCTGCTGCTCCACGGCTGCAGGCGGACCATGTGACCACCGCGGGGCTCCGACACCAAAACTAAACATGTCCATGTTCACCGCAACATCTTCACAGGAGCACCTGACCCCTGGCTGACCCCTGGCTGACCCCTCACACGCCGAAACTGCCGGAGAGAGTCGTCTCTTCTCGGGACATGACGACTCATCGGCTGCCGGGAGGTTCTGGACACCAGGAACCGGCGAGTGAGTCAGAGACCAGAGTCCACGTGGGACGATCAATGAAGCTCCTCGTCTCCTCCTCACAGCGGAGGGAGGGAGGAGAGAAGGAAGAAGGAGATGAACAAGAAAAAGGTTGTGTCGTAGGAAGAAGAGAAGAGAGAGAAGAGAGACAGATTCAGGAAGTGATGACGTAAAAGAAGAAAAAGTTTATGGGGGGAAAAAAAATCCTCCTCACTCCCATATGGTAGTGCAACAGTTTGTAATAGCATCTCTCTGCTTCCAAATTGTATACAAGTACTTAACGGAACCTCCCCGCTATCATTTTGTACCGCAACATCTCTTAACAGAACCTCTCGCTCCCATATTGTACTGCAACATCTCGTAACAGAACTTCTCACTCCCATATTGTAGCGCTACAGTTTGTAACAATACCTCCCCACTCCCATATTGTATACAAAAGTACTTAACAGAACCTCCCCACCTCCATATTGTACTGCAACAGTTTGTAACAATACCTCCCCACTCCCATATTTTAGCTCAACAGTTTGTAACAATACCTCCCCACTCCTATATTGTACACAAAAGTACTTAACAGAACCTCCCCACCTCCATATTGTACTGCAACAGTTTGTAACAATACCTCCCCACTCCCATATTGTAGGTCAACAGTTTGTAACAATACCTCCCCACTCCTATATTGTACACAAAAGTACTTAACAGAAACTCCCCTCCTTCATATTGTAACGTAACAGTTTTTAACAATACCTCCCCGCCTCCATATCGTACCGCAGCAGTTTGTAAGAATACCTCCCCACACCCATATTGTATACAAAAGTAATTAACAGAACCGCCCGCCCGCCTCCATATTGTACGGCAACAGTTTTTAACATTACCGCCTGGCATCCCATAATGTACAGCAACATGTCTTATCAGAACCTCCCAGCCTCCATATTGTAACGCAACAGTTTGTAACATTACCGCCTGGCATCCCATAATGTACAGAAACATGTCTTATCAGAACCTCCCAGCCTCCATATTGTAACGCAACAGTTTGTAACATTACCACCTGGCTCCCATGATGTACAGCAACATGTCTTATCAGAACCTCCCCGCCTCCATATTGTAACGCAACAGTTTGTAAAAGAAACTCTTCACTTACAATTGTATGTTAAAGTCCGCGTATAAAGGCGGGTTCCAATACCGAGGTACGCTGGGCACAGTTGTGCTGATGGCTACGTTCAAGAAACTCATGTTTCTAGCTTTTAACTGTTGCTACGCTAACACAGAAACACTGCGAGACCATTCGATGCTGATGATGTCATTAACATCTCAGGCTCCGCCCACTTACGTCGGCAGCTTCCAGCCCAGCAGAAGATGAGGTGAGGGCAGCGCTGAAGTAGGACAGAGCGCAGGGGAGGCCTGACTGTCCCAGATCGCTCCAGACAGAGAGAAAGAAATGAAGAGGCTAAATCTGGACGTGTGAACTACATCCCTCGCTCTGACGTTCTGCTCGAAGGCGCCGCGGCAGAGGACGTGGTCGAGGTCCTGCGTCGACCCGGAGTCGCCTCCACATTTTTAATGAGCCGTTTTAAAATCGCCGCAGCTGCCAGACGAGTCCACAGGTGGCGATGAAAGCGCCAACTGTCCACTGCGGGATCGCGGACCTCCTCCCCAGCTGACCTCAAACTACTAAACTGTCAATTAATCAACATCCGGCAGCAGCTGCTCGCCAGGCCGAAGCAATCGAGCGCCCGGAGAGCCAGAGGAATGTTTGATGCTGTGGTGTTGACAGAAGAGACACTCGTCCTGATCAACTTCCTGTTGATAAGACACTATGCAACTTCCTGTTAATAAGACACTCTGCAACTTCCTGTTAATAAGACACTCTGCAACCTCCTGTTAATAAGACAAACTATGCAACTTCCTGTTAATAAGACACTATGCAACTTCCTGTTAATAAGACACTATGCAACTTCCTGTTAATAAGACACTATGCAACTTCCTGTTAATACGACACTCTGCAACCTCCTGTTAATAAGACACACTATGCAACTTCCTGTTAATAAGACACTATGCAACCTCCTGTTAATAAGACACACTATGCAACTTCCTGTTAATAAGACACTATGCAACCTCCTGTTAATAAGACACACTATGCAACTTCCTGTTAATAAGACACTCTGCAACCTCCTGTTAATAAGACACACTATGCAACTTCCTGTTAATAAGACACTATGCAACTTCCTGTTAATACGACACTCTGCAACCTCCTGTTAATAAGACACACTATGCAACTTCCTGTTAATAAGACACTATGCAACCTCCTGTTAATAAGACACACTATGCAACTTCCTGTTAATAAGACATTCTGCAACTTCCTGTTAATAAGACACTCTGCAACCTCCTGTTAATAAGACACACTATGCAACTTCCTGTTAATAAGACACTCTGCAACTTCCTGTTAATAAGACACTATGCAACTTCCTGTTAATAAGACACTCTGCAACTTCCTGTTAATAAGACACTCTGCAACTTCCTGTTAGTATGACTCTATACAACTTCCTGTTAATAAGACACTCTTCAACTTCCTGTTAATAAGACACTGCAACTTCCTGTTAATAAGAAACTCTTCAACTTCCTGTTAATAAGACACTCTGCAACTTCCTGTTAATAAGACACTCTGCAACTTCCTGTTAATAAGAAACTCTTCAACTTCCTGTTAATAAGACACTCTGCAACTTCCTGTTAATAAGACACTCTTCAACTTCCTGTTAATAAGACAAACTATGCAACTTCCTGATAGTATGACACTCTGCAACTTCCTGTTAGTATTACACTCTGCAACTTCCTCTTAGTAAGACACTTTTCCACTTCCTATTTATAAGACCGTCTGCAACTTCCTGTTAATAAGACACTCTACAACTTCCTGTTAGTACTACACTTAGCCACTTCCTGTTAGCCGACACTCTGCAACTTCCTTTTAGTACAATGCTTGGCCACTTCCTGCTAACACCTCACTAAGCCACTTCCTGTTAGTATGACACCTGGCCACTTCTTGTAATTATGACACTTGGCCACTTCCTGTTAATACAACATTCAGAAACTTCCTGTTAGTAAGAAACTTCCTGTTCCTGTACGATAAACACTTTTATTTTAACTTATTGTTAACCATGCATTAAAAGTAAAACTAAAAAACTTTTTTTCTATTATATATATTTGTTCTCCCTCTCATATTTTTTTTTCAAATATCTTTGTTTGACACTTAGTCCAGTTATTTGAGTTTTTGTTGATAAGTCATGAGTATAGAAATACTTAAAACAATAAAATAATTATTTTTTTTAGTTCTTTTTTGTTTTTGTTTCGTCGTGACAATGATTTAAAAATTTTTAAAAGTGTTTCTGTCAATTTGAGTTTTTTTCTTCTTTTATTATATTTCTTTTCAACAAGTTTCCCTAGATGGTGTCACAGGGTTGGCGCCCCCTAGTGGGAAAGTACTGAACATTTAAGTATTAAACTGGAATTATATATAGTATCTTGAGGGTTTGGTTCTCGAGTGAGGGAGGATAAATGGCTCTGGATCACCTGTGAAGGTGGTTTTGGTTCTGTCTCTGCCCGCGTCCACGTCGTCGTGGCAACAGAAGACATGTGGGCGAACCGTCCACCACACAAAGATCTCGCAGCTTTTGTGTCGACGGCCGAAGTCAGGAGGCCACGAAACTGTGGTGGCACAACAATGGTGGAGATAAAGAGCGGCGGTGCGTCCAGGCGAGGCTGAGAATCATCGGCACTAGTTCGCTGCACGGATGCATCACGTCAGGCAGCAGCTGCTTTTATCTCTTATTTACATCTCAGAGTCGCAGGAGCTGCTTCAAGGCATCTGGAGCCGTGACTGACGCTCCTGAGACTCCAGCAAAACTTGCATTTCTTAGGGAGAGAAAAATCGTCTTTTACGTCCGTCCTGCACTTTTACATAACGCCTCATGACGCTTGTTCTGTTGCAATGACACTGTTTCTTTGAGTGACATCACATGTGGCATATGACATCATTTAAAACCTGTGCAGGAGCCAAGGTCTCAAGTCGTTTGATTTGCTCTTTTCTTCAAATATGGAAGATTTAATTAAGAGGCGACAAGTAACACCAAGACTGAAGCAGTTCAAGCGAACTGTACTACGACACTTCCTGTTAGTATGACATTTAGACACTTCCTGTTAGTACGACATTTAGCCACATCCTGTTAGTACGACACTTAGCCACTTCCTGTTCGTACTACATTTAGCCACTTCCTGTTAGTACGACACTTAGCCACTTCCTGTTCGTACTACATTTAGCCACTTCCTGTTAGTACGACACTTAGCCACTTCCTGTTCGTACTACATTTAGCCACTTCCTGTTAGTACGACACTTAGCCACTTCCTGTTCGTACTACATTTAGCCACTTCCTGTTAGTACTACATTTAGCCATTTCCTGTTAGTACGACACTTAGCCACTTTCTGTTAGTATTACATTTAGCCATTTCCTGTTAGTACGACACTTAGCCACTTCCTGTTAGTACTACATTTAGCCATTTCCTGTTAGTACGACACTTAGCCACTTCCTGTTAGTACTACATTTAGCCATTTCCTGTTACTACAACACTTAGCCACTTCCTGTTAGTATTACATTTAGCCATTTCCTGTTAGTACGGAACTTAGCCACTTCCTGTTAGTATTACATTTAGCCATTTCCTGTTACTACAACATTTAGCAATTTCCTGTTAGTACAACACTTAGCCACTTCCTGTTTGTACTACATTTAGCCACTTCCTGTTAGTACTACATTTAGCCACTTCCTGTTAGTACTACATTTATTCACTTCCTGTTAGTACTACATTTAGCCATTTCCTGTTAGTACGACACTTAGCCACTTCCTGTTAGTACTGCATTTAGCCATTTCCTGTTAGTACAACACTTAGCCACTTCCTGTTAGTACGACATTTAGCCACTTTCTGTTAGTACGACATTTAGCCACTTCCTGTTAGTACGACATTTAGCCACTTTCTGTTAGTACGACATTTAGCCACTTTCTGTTAGTACTACATTTAGCCATTTCCTGTTAGTACGACACTTAGCCACTTCCTGATGGTACTACATTTATCCATTTCCTGTTAGTACGACACTTAGCAACTTCCTGTTAGTACTACATTTAGCCACCTCCTGTTAGTACTACATTTAGCAATTTCCTGTTAGTACAACACTTAGCCACTTCCTGTTTGTACTACATTTAGCCACCTCCTGTTAGTACTACATTTAGCCACTTCCTGTTAGTACTACATTTATTCACTTTCTGTTAGTACGACATTTAGCCACTTCCTTTTACTACGACACTTAGCCACTTCCTGTTAGTACAACACTTAGCCACTTTCTGTTAGTACGACATTTAGCCACTTCCTTTTACTACGACACTTAGCCACTTCCTGTTAGAACAACACTTAGCCACTTCCTGTTAGTACAACACTTAGCCACTTCCTGTTAGTACAACATTTAGCCACTTTCTGTTAGTACGACATTTAGCAAACTTCCTGTTAGTACAACACTGAGCCACTTCCTGTTAGTACAAAACTTGGCTACTTCCTGTTCAAATGACACTTGGCCACTTCCTTGTTGCGACACTTTCATCCTCACAGGTAGATGACAACACGGTGAAGAAACTCTTGACACTATGTATGACGGCGACCCAGATGTTCCAATATGGCCGCCGTGACAGAAGCAGTTGTGTTCCGGTGAACGTTCTCGATGCAGACATTTGTCAAAACTCCATCAGGTTTAGCGTCAGTAACTCATACTTGGAATTATTGGACCGAAGACAGCAAAGGATGCTGGGATTTCGAAAAAAAATGTGCAACCTCGGACATTTCGACTTGACGTTGGATCTCACGCCGGCGATGAAGGAGCTAAAGTTCACCGACGATCGATCGTTCACGGACTGACCCGAGCTCGCGACCCCTCGCCCTCTTGAGCCAGGGGTCCCTCGCACACTCATGCAGGACTTCACCGCCCGGCCCCCTCGGGGGTCGACACCCACGCCGACTCCTGGATTCACGTGACCCGCCGACCGAACTTGCACTGCGGTCGTGGTACAGTGAGAAGGGGGCGGAGCCTCCGAGCATCAGTCGGAGAAGATCAAAGTCCACAGGAAACACTTGACACCTTCAGGTCACGTGACGAGTCGCACACAAACTTTGACGTGCACACACACACACACACACACACAGACACACACACGTCGATCCACATCACCCGAGGTCGTCTTACTTTGGTCGGATCTCCGCTGAAATACAAATCCCGCTCGGAGAACAAGGAGCCGGAGCCGTGCAGAGGAAGAGAGGGAGTGGAGGGGCGAGCGATGGAGATAAGAAAGATGGGGGGATGAAGGAAGGAAGAATCACTGTCGCACACCTCCTTCCCGGCGCGTCAGGTGTGTCGAAGGAGTCCTGCCGTCGGCCGAAAGGATGGAGAGTGTCCTCCGCTTCCACCCGTCCTCCTCCTCCTCCTCCTCCTCTTCTTCCTCCAGCAGCTCTGTAGTAACACTTCCTCCCTCGGTCCAGTGATCTCCTCATCCCTCGCTCGCCCTCCTCCCTGCAGCTCCCTCTCTCTCTCTCCCGCTCTGGTTGGTTCGCTCTCGCTCTCTCTCTCCTCCTCACCCCTCCATCATTACCCAGATACAAGACTCACCCCTCCCTCCTCGTGCCTTTGATGTTCTGGACTTCTGCGAGAAGATTCTCTCCATTTTTTTTTCTCCTCCTCCTCACAAGCGAATGCAACGGAATCTTTTTCTTTTAACCCCCGAAAAACGTGGCGACAGTTCTGTCACCGTGACCCACAAATGTGAGTCAGGAGTGAGTCAGTTGTGTTGCTGCAATGCTGCTGCCATACATGGAGCGGGGGAGGGAGGGAGGGAGGGAGGGAGGAAGAGGGGGAGGAGGAGGAGGAGAGGAGTCTTGAGTTGAACTGAGCAGCAAGTGAGCAAAAGTTGCTAATGTGACGAGCTAACACGGGTCGAGGTCGGACCTCCATCTTGTTCACGACTGACTTCACGTACGAGTCGCTTTTCTGTCGATATTAAACATCCAAGCGTGAAGAAAAAAAAGATATTTTTTAATTTTAAAAAGACAGTTTAACTGACGTCGAGGTTCAACTGAGGTTGTCCAGACAGAAGCAGTCAAGTTTTTCCCCGAACTCCTTTGATGCAGGAATCATTTCACAGAAAAAAGTTACTATAAAATGTGATTTTCTTCCAAATATTGTGCAGTTTTTTCAAAGTATTTTGAGGCGCAGTAAATACCGACAAAAGAAAAAAAAAAAAACAATGATAACAAACATCAGCTTTAAAAACTGCTGGACTCACTGTATCCTCTCGTCCTCAGTCGTAACTGCTTTCATTTGTTTTTAAACCAAAATATGTCCAAACATCAGCTTTAAAAGCTTCTGGAGTCACTGTATCCTCTCGTCCTCAGTCATAACTGCTTTTATTTGTTTTTAAACTAAAATATGTCCAAACATCAGCTTTAAAAGCTATTGGAGTCACTGTATCCTCTCGTCCTCAGTCATAACTGCTTTTATTTGTTTTTAAACCAAAATATGTCCAAACATCAGCTTTAAAAGCTGCTGGAGTCACTGTATCCTCTCGTCCTCAGTCGTAACTGCTTTCATTTGTTTTCAAACTAAAATATGTCCAAACATCAGCTTTAAAAGCTGCTGGACTCACTGTATCCTCTTGTCCTCAGTCGTAACTGCTTTCATTTGTTTTTAAACCAAAATATTTTTGAACATCAGCTTTAAAAGCTTCTGGAGTCACTGTATCCTCTCGTCCTCAGTCATAACTGCTTTTATTTGTTTTTAAACTAAAATATGTCCAAACATCAGCTTTAAAAGCTGCTGGAGTCACTGTATCCTCTCGTCCTCAGTCGTAACTGCTTTCATTTGTTTTCAAACTAAAATATGTCCAAACATCAGCTTTAAAAGCTGCTGGACTCACTTTATCCTCTTGTCCTCAGTCGTTACTGCTTTCATTTGTTTTTAAACCAAAATATGTTTGAACATCAGCTTTAAAAGCTTCTGGAGTCACTGTATCCTCTCGTCCTCAGTCATAACTGCTTTTATTTGTTTTTAAACCAAAATATGTCCAAACATCAGCTTTAAAAGCTGCTGGAGTCACTGTATCCTCTCGTCCTCAGTCGTAACTGCTTTCATTTGTTTTCAAACTAAAATATGTCCAAACATCAGCTTTAAAAGCTGCTGGACTCACTGTATCCTCTCGTCCTCAGTCGTAACTGCTTTTATTTGTTTTTAAACCAAAATATGTTTGAACATCAGCTTTAAAAGCTTCTGGAGTCACTGTATCCTCTCGTCCTCAGTCGTAACTGCTTTTATTTGTTTTTAAACTAAAATATGTCCAAACATCAGCTTTAAAAGCTGCTGGAGTCACTGTATCCTCTCGTCCTCAGTCATCGCCGGGATTTCATTGTTGCTTAGGCTGCGGAGGACTTAATGACTGCTGGCATCTAGTGGCCGTAAGTTTAACTGCAACACAAAAATGAGCAAACGCAGATTTGAAAATTTGATATTCAATAAAACACACTAGCAGTCATGTCATCAAACGTGGCCCTCCTGGAGTCGAGCTAGCAACTGTCACGCGCTGCAGCTAATGACTGGTTCTGGTCCGAACATGCAGTGGTTGTTCACCAGGCATGTGTTTCTGTGATGTGAACGAGATGACACCTCTCACCGCGGAGGGCGTCCACCTCTGCGTTCAGTGACTCATGCGGGGGTTATTCTGGCCGCAACGCTTCTGGAAACCGTTACACAACAAGAGTTCGGTCAGCGGACGGACTGAACGAAGAGAGAAAACTTGTCAACGAATCACAACCTTCCATTTTTTTTGCCCCCCCCTAAATCCCCGGCAGAGGACGCGTCACCATCCTCTACCGTTGCAGCAGAATACCGGCTTGTGATTTGTGCCGTCCACGCTCCACCACCACCACCAACCGGACCCACTTCCTGGAGCATCTCCTCCTCCCTGGTTGACCCACTTCTGCTCCGCGGTGACGCCACTCGTCTTTCATAACCAGGACGAGCGCAGAAGAAGAAGAAGAAGAAGAAGAGCAGGAGGATCATCTGCAGCGAGACGCGATTAGACCGACAACAAAGTCAAACTCCTCCGCTGCAGCGGGCGAACCACCGCCTCAGATCCTTCCATCTGGAAATAGACACGGCGTCACGCGGCTGTTGTTTCCCAGTCTCCATTATTCTCCTTTATTCTCCATTATTCATCGGCACCTCGTGTCAACATCTCCTGCGCTGCTCGCATGTTTCCCGGCGTTTCCTGGACTCCTGGGATTACGATGCAGCCTGAAGGCAGCGGCGTCTTTGGATCATGACGCAAACACGAGGGTGATTAATAATCTGGACGAACACGTTCATAATCCAGTTCAATCACTGACGTTTATTATGATTCGCTTTCTCTGTTTTTACATTCTTCTCTTTGTATCACTCCCTCTCTGTGAACTCAGCACGGCAGCTGTTGAGAATGACCTTTTCGCACATGTTTAATTTTCTGCTCTAAGCATTTTTTAATAGCAGTGATCGTTCTGGAGATGAGCTCATTTGAAATATCAACAGGATTGTCAATTCTGACCCGCTCTAGTAGAAGAACTCACATTTCTCCGATCCTTCAAACTCTTCACTGGCTTCCAGTTTCTTTCAGGATCAACTTTAAAATTCTGGTTTCAGATCTATTCATGGTCAGACCTTCCATCAGTGATCTGATCCAGACTTACACCCCACAGCTCGGGCTTCTCTACAAATATAAATTACTTACTTACTTAATAATAATAATAATAAACAATTGTCATAATAACACAGAGTAAAACTAGAATGTAGGAAGATTTGTGACGAATTCTAATATTCATTTAATCATTTAAAATAATCTAAACATACATATTTCTGATTAGTTTGGGACTTTTAACATTTTAATAACGACCCTTTAAATACGATAAATAAAAAAAATACTTTCACATATATTTTTCCTTTTACGATGTCCCTTTAAATCAATGTATATAAAAGCAAATCACATAAGATTCAATAAAAACATGTCTTTATAACATCATGAATCAAAGCTCAATTTAAAGTGATAGTACTTATGTGAAAACTCTCCTAACATGTAGTAAATGTTGAAGTATTTCTCTCCAAGATTCAGTAATTCCCTCATCATGACGATGTTTTGAACGTATTACTTCAGCAGCAGCTCTGAAATCTGGGCGAACAAGAGGTTACGAGAGTCCATTATTACGTAATAATGGCTTCACTCCTCCAGCCAGCTGTAATCACGCCCCGCTTTGTTTATACAACGAGTTCCCTTTGGAAGTGGAGTCTTCCCGGATTGATGACACGTGGTGATGAACCAATCACAGCAGAGTGGGCGTGGCTAAGGTCAACAAGAATCTGGAGTAAACACTCGGAACAAAAGCTATAATTAAGTATTTTTAATATCATGAGCTACAGGTGAACATTTCTACAGCAGATTTCTGTAAAGACAAATGTAGAAAAAAAAAAAACCCAAAAGGTGTTAATAAGTTGAAACAGGAACAGGAAGTCTTTAATCGATACACAGCATGTAAATATCATCATATGCCATTTTCCTTAAATAACCATAGAAACATGTAATAGTCTGAGTGAAATATAAATTAAAGCACCATCAATGGAGAGGACACTCAAATAAATAGTTGGCCTTGTGTCCGAGAAGCTTCGCTCAGAACATTCCAGATTGTCTGTTCGAGGATTAACTGGCCCAGAAATTAAATATTTTCCTCATAAAAAATAAATCTGTGAGACAATTATGGTATTATTTAACTCGTTTTTTTTTTTGTTTTTATTTATTCATTACTTTTAGACTCGCGAGACTTCAACCCCTGACCTTGGAAAGTGCTCGTGGACGAGAGTCAGCAAGTGATTTCATAGCGATGTGCGCCCTCTAGCGGCTGAGACAAACACTTCCTTCAGCCTCGACTCGTTCGACGAACCAAACCTCTGCCTCTCAAGAAGCACCAGTTCGGTTCAAACCCAGAACATTTTTTATTTAAATCGTTTTATACCGAAAAGAAAAAAACTTTCGTTTCTACTCTAGTTCCGTCAGCTGATTTCAAGAGTAAAAAATACCGTAACTATCCTGGAACAAGGGCAGCATGAAAACGGCTGCAACTAAAGTCACATTCTCACTCAGAAAAAGTCGAATATTATACATTTATATATTTGAATATATATTAGATATTACTGTACACTACATGCAGGGGGCCGCTGACACACGGTATCGTACTCGGATCCCTGGAGATCCTTCATGCACACGCACAGACGTCCACGAAGGGGGGAGAAAAACAAAAAGGTGGATCTATCAAAAAGTCGTGGCGACGTCACGCCGGGTGTTTTTAAAAAGTCATATGAACATACCAAAGATGAGGCCGCAAATCTGCCTGAGGAAAGAACAGGAGTACGATGGGACCAATGGCGGCACCGCAACGTCTAAAAAGTCTACCTATGTTACAAGTCGGTAAGAGGACGGGGCCCACTGGATCTGGGTCACGAGTCACAGATCAATATATCGTCTTTAAAATGTCTCAGAAATGTTTGTTTTTTTTATTCACAGTTACAAATGGAGAGTCCATCAGAATGCATCAGTCGGAATACTGGAGATCCAAGTCCACCGTGTTGTCCGTGACCACCAGCCGCACCCGCCGGGGTTTGGTGGACCCCATCGAGTGAGAGGTCGTGACGGGTCCGTAGTGGGACACGTTGGGGTGTTCTGAGGTCTGGAACTGCTGTTGCGGCACGTCCTTGCGGCAGTGCTCCTCCTTGTGCCCCGAAAACCCGCCCAGAGAAAACGAAGGCGGGTTGGACAACTGAGGTCCGCACGGCTCCAGGACGAGCCGCCCTTGAGTACCCGACGGCTCCATCAGGCAATGGTAGGTGTAGTTCGCGGGGCCGAGGCCCGGGTAGCCGTCGGGCCCGTCCCTGAGGCCGAGGGTCAGCGAGTGATCACCGCTGAAGTTGAGGACGTAAGGAGGTCCTTGGTATCCGTACGGAAAAGAGCCCTGCGAGTTCGACAGATTCTTGTTGGCTGGTGTTCCGGGAGGCGTGCTGCGGCCCACCTGGGCGCTGTGGTGCGGCGGCATAGACGAGAGGTTGGAACCGAAGCTGAAGTCGAAAGGATCCTGTTGATTGTAGAACTGCTGGTGCTTGTCCGGGGTGGAGTGCGAGGGTTTGTCCTGCTTACAGTTCTTGTCCTGCTGCGGCAAGAAACTCTCCGGGACTTTGCTGGGGAAGAAGAAGGGTCTCGGCAACGCCGCAAAGTTTTTATGGAGGTTTTCGTTCAACTCCTGTTTCTCGGAGGGCAACTTTTTACTGAAGGACTGAGTGAACGAGGAGTCGAGCTTGCTGGTGTGGGACTGGAAGGAACGCGACACCCCCACATCGGACCCTTGATAGAGTATCTCCTTCCCAAAGCTTTGAAGAGGAATGTTAGGTTTATGGAGACGCTCGGCACCGAGTCTCTGGCTGGTCATCTCCCCACTGTCCTGTTTTGGGCTGAAGCTTTTGGAGATGGGCGTGCTGCCGCCAGTGTCCTTGCAGGGGGCACTGTAGAGGTTCTGAGTCTGACCTCCTCCCTGAAACTTCAGCACTCTGTGGATGACGGACGAGGGTTTCTCTGAGAAGTTGAGGGGACTGTCGGGCGGGTTGGGATTCTTCACAGCAAACAGTTGAGGCGAAATAAACTTGTTGGTCACTTGAGCGGGAGGGGTCGACCTCACGGTCGGGACCTGGGGGACTCGGACCGTGCTGGGTTGAGGGTTTGAGAAAACGTTGGATTTGGTGGGAATGCTCATTCGGTGGAACGGCCCAAGTGACTTGAGGTTGGGCTGGGATTTCAACTGGCCACTGCCCGGTTTGGCGTTCGTGGAAGTCGACGGTGCGACAGGATGCGGTGCTGGGTTGAACATCCGGGGCCTATTGAAGATGGGGGGCGGCTGACACTTGATGTCTTCTTTGGTCAGTCTGGATCCGGTACCTTTGTTCAGAATCCGATCCTTCATGGCCAACTCGGAACTTGACAGACCGGAGAAGGTGAAACTGGAGATGGGAGCTAGTCTCTCCTTGTGACCATCCTTGGAGTCCAAGGGAGCAGATCTGGCTTTTGAAGGGATAAGACCAGGAAAGAATTGTAGTTCCTCACTAGAGAAATTGTTTCCTGGACTCGGGGGTCCCAAGTACGGCGTCTCGGAATTCCAGGTGTCAGACGGGCTGTGGGACAGGGGGCTGCTGAAGGGATCTGTGGGTTGATCGAGGGCGCAGAGGTCTGAGGGAGAGGAGGGAAGAATGTTCTGGGATTGGTCGTAACCCTCAAAGTTCAGACACTGAAAGTCCAGAATATCGTCGCACACGTTCGGGAAGGCGGCCTCGCTGGCCAGGATGTTCTCGGGTGTGAATGGAGGCGAAGCCGACGGAGGCTGGTTGATGGAGCTGGAAGCATGGTAGGAGGCCGAGGGTTTCTCCAGCGTCTGCGACGAGCACAGGCCCTCGGACAGCCGGGAGAGACTGTTGTCGATCTGCTGAAGACTGTGACTGAGACAGGAGGGGGGTTCTTGCGGCAGATTTTTGTGCGGTCGCTCCAGTTTGTGCCGGACCCTCCTTCCCGCGTTGTGGAACTCCAGCCTCTCCGTGATGACGCTGGTCGCCGAGTTGATGACTTCAGGTCTCATGTCGGTCAGGGGGGACGACAGGGACAGGGGAGACAGCGAGAGAGACACCGGGAGTGGGTCTGGTTTCTGTGGGATCAGGTTGCAGCTGGGCCTGTTCTGCGCTTCGTCCTTTAGCTTGCCGGCTTCGAGAAGCCCTTTCCTCACAAGTGCCTGACCTCTGAACTCTTTCTTGATGTTGGCCTCTAGCTTGAACTCCGGCGACGGGGTCTTCTCTTCGCTGCCCACCTCCCAGATATCTTCCAGTTTTCTCCGTAGTTTCAGAACGGGCAGAGCGACACCGTTACAGTCCAGCTCCGGCAACGGTTCGTCACAGCTACTTTTTAAAGGGCCGTCTTCGACTTTCGTTTCTTTCCTGATCACAGACACCGCCTCGATTGTGGGAGCTTCACTTATCCTGTCCTCCTCTGGGGTCTCGCATGTCGTAAGCTCAACTGATTCGGGAGCCTCGACCACAGTCGGAGCGACATTTGTATCTAAAACGGTGCGTTTGTGTCTTCCCTTTATCCGCAACCGATTCTTCGACCTGCGACTGGCCTGAACGTTTGCCTGAGCTTTCTGCATCTCCTTGTTTAGAATGGACACGGAGTCCATGATGGCTTTGAACGGATCACAAGTCAACTCGTCTTCCCTTTCGGCCTTAAGCGTCATATTGTCTGCTCCCGAACACTGCATCTCCCAAACCTTCCCTCGTCTCCTTTTGAAGCGAATCCTGAAGTCGAGATTCGAATGCTCGGAGTCGATGTCGTGCTGCGACGAGTCCTCCTCGCTTTTCAAGGGCAATCTGCTGCGGGTGTTCGACTGGTGTTGACTGGGGGGTACGGTTTCCTTTGGCACGCTCTCAAGCGTCTGCGAATTTTCAATTTCACCCTCATCCAGTCGCTCCACATTACATTTCCGAACTTTTCTCATCAAATGGCCGCGCGCGTCTTCGGTACCTCTGGGCCGAAGAACACGTTTGAGCGGGTTCTGGCGACAACTCCGCTTGCAGTTCCGCTTCCGATTGTCTGACCTGAAAACTCTCCCCGGCTCGGCTTTTTTGGCACCACCGCCCTCGTCCGGACACGAGCTGAGCCTCTGCCTGGTTTCCCGTAGGGTTGCGTGTTCGCTGGCAGCTGCCGGAGCGTTCTGGACGACCTCGGCGTCCACGGAGCTGTGGAAGGTGCGTTTCTTCAGGGGGATGTTGGACTGGATGTGAGCCTGGGGGCTGATGCTGGAGCGCAGGTTGCACAGAGTCCTGCCTGACGTGTGGGACTTCAGAGGTAGATTGTTGAGACAGGCGACCGGCGTTCCCTCGCGCCTCTGACCGGACGGGATCTGACTTTCAAAAGTCTCCGTCTTGATTGTAACTGGACCGTCAACTCCGCTCATGCCTTTCCTCTCCTGAGCCTTCGCCTTAGCCGCCCTGTGCTGCATCTTCCGTCTCTGGATGAACCTTTTCTGTGCCATGCGGCGACTTCGGCCCCTCCTGATTTTACTTTTTGGACTCTTCTGTTCTACGGGAGACGGCAAATCTCCCCGTAACATTTTATCAACGAGAGGTTTGTTACATTTCAAAATGTCGGACACTAACACCTTCGCTGGCCTGATGAGGACGACGTCGTCTGCAGGTGGTGCAGGCGCCACAGGTGGTGCAGGTGCCACAGGCGCTGCAGGTGCTGCAGGTGCCACAGGCGCTGCAGGTGGTGCAGGTGCCACAGGCGCTGCAGGTGCCGCAGGTGGACTCGACGTTATTACGGGGACTTTCTCTCCAGGCCCGACAACATGTATGGGTTCCTCCGTTTTATTCCTGACAGAAACTTTTTCACATTCCACATCTTTCTGGGTCTTTGTAACATTACATTCCGCTGGGTTTGTTTTCTGTTTGCTCTCGTCATTCACGTCATCTTTCTGCTCGTTTTGTGCAGGAACTATCGGGACCTTCGTTTCTCTGGCCTGGTCACGACTGGATGAATCTGCCACACGCTTGTGTGCGGGTGGTTTTCTGACCTTCTCTTTACTGACCCTCACCTCCCTGCTTCTCTCGACCACCTCTATTGCTGCGACCGGAGGAGACGGTTCCTCCGCCGGCAGTGGGATGAGCGGCCTGAGCCCCTGAATCTGCCTCATCTTCCCCCTCAGCTCCGCCCTCTCGGCCATGTCTTCCACCGTTTTCTCCACTCGAACCTTCTGAGGCATTGAGAGTCGAGAGAGCCTGACGGTGAGGTATTGCTTCAGGGCGATGAGCGGATTGTCGGGCACCTTCGTCGACCTCTCCTCGGACACCTGCGTGTTCTTGTGCGGTTCAGATTTAAGAGAAGAGTTTGTGTCGTCGCTTTGACTTTCGTTCTTTTGAGCCGTCTCTCCCCTTACTTGGACTTTCTTTTGGACTTTCTCTACACAGTTTTGAGTCGAGGCGGAAGATGCAACGAGAACGGAGCTCCTCGTCCTGGTCAGTGCCGGTTCACTCAGAACTTTGCTTGTGTCCACCACCGGTACCGGAGCGGGTGCGGGTGCGGGTACTAGTGCTGGTTGTTGCCGTGTCGCCATGGTGTGGTTGTTCACACAGGGAGCCTCCTTGCGTGCACGTTTACATCCGACCGTCGACTTCTTCTCTTTCAAAGAAGTCGTCGTCGCCTCCTCCAGCTGGAGCAGCAGAGCTCGCTCTTTGCTCTTCGGATCTTTGCAGCTGAGCAGGAACTCCAAGGAGTGGCGTCGCACCGGAACCCGCAGGTCTTTCGTGGCGACGGCGGGCGCCGGGGGGATCCGGCTCTGAAGAGGGTCCGCGCAGGCGTTCCGCGAGGACTTCCCGGAGAGCCGTTGCTTGCCGAGCCTCCACCTGTTTGTCGGATGCAGTTTTCGGTTCTTCAAGGCGTTTCTCCTCATCTGCTGCGTGAAGGAGTTCCTGGAGGGGATGGCTGAGGACAAAAAACACAGGATGAGTACAGACGCCTACAAACAATGAGTGTTAAATTATATAATAATAGCCAACTTTACATTTGTATTTGTACATTCACCAAAATGTCTGAAATGGAAGTCTGATTCGCCCCATTTGTCTTTTCATTCTATCTTAATTATCTTTGTTGTCGTCCTACACTTAACACCTTGATCGAATCCCTTTACTTCCACTTAAGGTTCTGTTACTGTTGACTGGATTGAGACGAAAGAACATAGTAAAACTAACACCTGACGTTGAAAACCAAAGGTTGCCGGAACCTTGTGACTAGTCTGAGAAACGGCAGAATTTAAATTCAACAACAACAAACGAACAGAACAACAATTTAGTTGAAAATAATGGATTATATGATCTATTTCTGAAGCTTTTTGCCTGTATTTCCTGGTAAGATACGAACATATAAACAAGGAAAAACAGACCTGAGTGGAGTCCTGGGATCATGGGCTTGGAGTGTCCCTTCTCCCTGTGGTGGCGGAGGTAGCGCTCTCGCAGGCGGTACTTCTGCCCCAGAGGGTCCTTTGTCTCCTCGCAGTCGGGCTTCTTCCCTCGGTGTCTGAAGTGGCCTTCTCCTTTCCTGAAAGGAACACGGATCAGGACTCTTTAATCATCTGGGTTTTCCTTTCCTGAGGCGCTTCACGTACTTCTCGCAGGTGCAACACTCGCACATCTCGTTGCCCTCGCCGAAGAAGCTGGCGCCGTAGTAGCACGTGATCTCCTCCCCGGGCTTGATGGGTCGGATCACCTCCACGCAGGCTCCGTTCTTCTCACCGGGGACGAACTGGAAGAAGGTCGAAGTCAGGGCGTGAACGAAAGGAACCCGAGGGAGACCCCCGTGGCAGAAACAAATGAGATGTTTATCCGTTTACCTTGCAGTTTGGTTTGCAGTCTTCGTCCGGGAGATTGATAGAGAAACAAAAAACATTATTTAGTGACATGACGACATCACACGTATGCGTTACACAGAGGACGCTCTCTAGAATCGGCAGCTGCGATGATTCACGGCTCGCCACCATCGATTCCCCCCTTTTTTTTCCAGCCGCGGCTCGTGTTTCTTTGGAGTTTAATCAGCAGGAAAACAAAAGCGTGCGCTGCACAGATTGCTTTTTTTTTCGCCGGCGTGCGAGAGAAACAATCACAGCTGCGTTCAAAGACATTATTTATATTGCAGCTATTTTGGGCTCCAGGTTTATTTTGGGCTCGTTTTATTGGTCTGTTGTAGAGTCGCTCTCAGGATTAGCATACGAAGCAAACATGGATGAATAATGAAGGTAAATACATCTGCATTACTCCAGGTTTTGCCATCATTCGTGGAAAGGTATTTCAATATCTTCTAGGAGTTCTCACTAGTTACATTCCAACAAGAGTCTGTTGAAATAAAATTTAAGAGTGTGAGATTAAAAACAAACATTTGTTCTTGTGAAAAAAAGGTCTTCATTTGATGGATAAAAGAAAGATCTCAGTGAAGCTCCTGCCAGACTTGTCATTGGCCGACAAGACGGGAGAAAAGAAATGCATCCAAACTTGTGTCAAAGCAGCCACTGCTTGTTTTCCTGATTCAAATAAACAACTTTAACCAACGAGTAAATAAAAAATTTGTGGTTCCACAAATTCAACAAGCGCTCCTTGACCGTCAAAACGTTCCTGTCTGGTCCACTGGAGGGCAGCAGACGACGAGAAGGAAGTGAATAAAGATCAGCAGCTGACATATCCAGATCGAAACAAGTGTTTCTTAACAAACATTTCCATCGACAGCACAGTTAGAACTTACAAATGAGGCAAATATGATAGAAGTTATTGACTTTTTGGCTCATCCCAAGACTGAAAATATTATATCCAAGGTGTTTAAACTCAAATAAGACTAAAGTGTAACACAATGACAACACGTATCCATGCGATGTCACTAAAGATGCGTCAGAATGTTGCGCATAAACGTCGAAAGTAAACCTCAAAAAATTGTCACCACGACAACAACTCCGAAGTTTTAAACTCGAGCACTAAAAAATATCACCTCACTTGAACTTGGATCTAATCAGCATTCAGGAGCCGCAGTCTCACGGTCTCTGTTGACAACGGTTGCCATGGTTACAGGTGTTTCCCATTCCCATCTGTCAGGGTTTTTTTTTTTTTTACTGTAAATGGCAGCGTTTTTTTGTTTGCCTCTCAGAAACACACACGTGCGTGATGCACGATGAATGTATAAACCAGCTTCGGTGAATTCAGGATGAAGACGGTATTCCAGGGGGAGAAGGGAACGTCGGAACCATAGTCGGGAAAAGAAATCTGGAGTCGTTCCTGCAGGGTAGTTTTTGGCGTCTAACCCAGGAACTCATTTAGTTTTACATCTGTCAAGGAGTGACGGCCGAGAGGACGATGTTACGAGTGCGGTTGGTTGGCAAATTACCCGGAAAGTAATAATCTGAATTCCTTTTTGTATTTTCTTGTTTAGAGCATTTTATCCCCTCGTCTCTTTCAAATCAAACGTCGAACAGACTCACCGTGGTTGATGAACGCCGCGGGGCCGAGCCACAGCTGCGCACAGCGCTTCCTCGTGGAGTACATGACGCTGAAGTCGTTGACGCCCGTCTGCAGCACGGCGCTGTCGGCGGGGCTCAGCTCCGCCACGCAGCCCAGCAGGACCTCCACCCGCTCCCCGGCGAACCTGCGGAGCCGGGGTCAGCGTCAAGGGCACTGGCGTCGTAACGGTTACGAGTGCGGGCAAGAAAAATCACCATTGTCTCGTCGAGGTTATCCTGGCGCCGTTGGTCTCGGAGGAGTATCTGTCGCAGGACTCGATCTTGACTCCGCTGTCCAGCAGGAAGGCGTTGAGGTAGCGATACACCTGCAAACACCGTCGTCGATTAGTCGTCAACGGAGGTCAAGTCAAGACTCTTTAGATGGTTTGAAAACCTACATGTTGTCTCAGCAGCTCCTGCCGGTGACCCCCCAGCGACTTGAAGTATTCACTGGCCAGCTCGCCGACCATCAGAGCCTCGAAGGTGGCGCTGAAGTCGTGGGTCCGCTGGAAGCGCAGCAGCGTCTCCTTGAGGTTCCCCCAGCGCCGGACCTCCGGAGGCGGGCTGTGGACGGAGAGCAGGATAAAAGGCGGGGGTTAAAAGAGAAGGAAAATATATTCAGAGAAAGAAGTCTGAGTGAAGGAGGGGCTGGTTCGAGGTGTGTGTGTGGGAGGAATTAATTTGGTGACACGTCCATCAGAGATGGTTTTAAAAACTTTATGCAGGTCATGTGACGCGACCTCTTGTTGACTATTGGCTCGTGGATATCAAGAGAATATTGAAGTTACATGAAGGAAGATATGTCCAGTGTTTTTGTGATCAACAACCAGTTCCGTTATTGGACAATAAATCCAAAATGTAGAACAATTTAAACGAGTAAAATTTCTTCATACATTTTTTAAACTTGGTAAAAGTGTAGAAACTTTTAAACAACATTTAGTTTTTTCCTCCAGATATTGTTATATTGAGCGGCTCACTACCAGGAAACATCTGTAGGTTGCAAACGGGGTCGAGAATGAACCGAGTTTAAAACCATTTTCCTGTCGCGAAGCTCCGGTTATGAAGCTCACGTCTGAACATTTTCTTTTATAATAATAAAAAACGTTAGTCATCAAAAAACAGAAAAGTATTAACTAAATAATAAAAATATGAAATGTTGACGCGGCATGGATTCGACAGCTTCTGTACAATAATACACGTCTTTCTACGGAGAAGAAAGAAACGTCACCTGATGTTCATTTTATGGGTGCTGAACCCCAAGAGAGGGTCCAGCACCAGACTGGTGGCCAGGTCATCGGTCTCACACAGCTCCTTCACACTCATTCTAGTGCATCCGTCCATGTCCTCCCACCATCAGCATGCTGCCGGCACAGAAACAAAGTGAAATAAGACACGAGTATAAAGAGGAAGCATCACTACGACTGGACAACAAGTGCTTTGTAATAGTATATGTCACTTTTGTAAATGGATTTTTTTTTTTGCCATCATTAACAACAAATTAAAAAAGCATTTTTAAGTGAGAAAAGATGAATTTAAAAGATAAACTTTCATAATGCAGCACGAGACAAACACAGTGAGAGTGTAAATATCTCCAGAGACGCAAACAAAACAAGAGTATTGATCGACACGCGCGCCGAGATCTGGACTCGACAGTCAGACACTCGACTACAGATGCATTTCTAAAAATGAACTCAAAAGGTGCTTTTAATCTTATCGGTGATTGACAGGGTGTTACGGAATTTACAGCTGCTTAAGCTTAAGTTAAATCTCAGACTTGTTTTAGACTAATTCGAAATTAAATGCATCAAGCGAAATGGGGGGGAAAAAACGCCACGATTTGATCCAAATGTATATTTAAACATAAATAATACAATGTTTTGTTAAATATTATAGAGCTGATTTTGAAGATTTCATGCACAAAATACAGTGTTTGTTGGACAGAATATTCTCATTGAGTTCACACCTTCCCACGCCTCAATCTGTATATTGTTTTTATTTTTAAATAAATATATAAATACGTTGCCAAATATTCTGAGATTTTAAAATTTAAAAAAAAAATCGTATTTATTCCATTCTTTAAGACTTAATATATAAATATGACTTAAGACACTTTAATGCATTCTTTTTAGATTCATAAACGTAAATACATTTTATTATTTTCGTTCAAGGATCGGCGGGAAACCCCGAGACTCGACGTCAGACGTGATTTAATCTTTTTCTCGTCATCCGTCGCTTGCATTTCAATAAACACGTTATAATATACAGTAAATAACGAATATAACCGATAAAATGATGAGTTGACAGAAGTGTTTCCCATCAAAGCTCGCAGATCTTTTTTTTTGCGTTTTCGGATCGATGACATTAAAGTAGATTCACTCCAGTTTAAACGCGATCCTAGAGCGTCAACAATGGTGTCGTTTAAAGTGTTTTATTGCGGTTTTAAGTTGCAGGTTTTTTCCTTATCTTAGTAGCTTAGCATGCTAGCTCTCGGCAGCACCGCAGCATCCAGTTAGCGCTGAAAGCCCCACTTGTCGTCGGGCAGATTTTGCGAATGCAGCGCCAAAAAAATGCATGAAGATTCCCGACAAATAAATGATAATAATAGTAATAATAATAATAAAAGATTTACCTGGGAGGATGTAGTAGTCAACGAAAGTACGGCTGGACAAACAAGCGGGTCTCTGGCTCGGGGAGCTAGCCTAGCAACACATCACCGCTAGCCCTCCCGGAGAAAAACCTTTTTTTTCCGCGTCTTTCCGTCGATTCTTCCGTGGAACGCGGCGCCTCTCGCGGACAACATGGACGGGCTCAGGAGGAGAAGCTCGACGCGACGACGACGGACATTTTTGTATTCATATTATTATTATTCTCCTCGTTGCACAAATATTAGCCGCAGCTCTGCGGAGGCTCGGCTGCTGCTGCTGATAGCAAAAGTTGATGAGCGACGTCCGGTGCAACCGAACTTGCTTGGTCACGCCCACCCGCCGCGCTCATTGGCCGCGGTCAAGGTCAATCCGGCGAATGAGACGCTGACCGTGGGGCTCGGAGCTCTGCGATTGGTCGAGGGAGTTGAAGGGGGGGCGGGGCGCTGCGGTGTGTTGATGTTCGGGCTCAGCTGCAGAGAGAAGCATTTTACAAATTCCCACAGTCCTCCCCGCCCGCCGCTGCGACGAGGCCCCTCGCTGGACTCCTGGACCCCCTCGAGCGACGCAAGGGCGACCCTTTGGACCCCCGCCCAGTGTGTGTGGGGTTCTTTTTTGGGGTTTTTTGACAAGCAAAAGCAAAAATATGTGGATGAACGCTGGCGTGGAGAGGATTCTAGTGTCGCAGCAGAAACGCCCACTCAGGTCCATATATAGTAACAAAACATCAGGAGGGTGTGGAAGGACGAGATGTTACATAAAAATAGTTGTGGAAAAAAGATGGTTCTCCCTCATGAGAAGGTTCTTATTCATCCACATTATATAGGGAAGGAGACTAATTCAGGAAAAATGGGATTTGGTGAGCAATAATTCAATAGAAAATGGGGAAAACTTTGAAAGAAAAACGTCAAAAGATGGTAGTATAGTCCAGACACAAATCATAAGGTATAAAAATTGCAATAATAATGTAAAATAATCAATGAAAACAAGTGTATTATTGAAGAAAAAATGCTCAGAAACATCAACATATCTCAGACTAATGGAGGTTTTCGATTTTCGATTGACTGAGAATAATCAATCATTCTATTGCAGATATTTCTTTTACTGAAATGCAATCCTAATTCATATTTTCTAAAGTAAGTCATTTTTATTTGTGTAGCGCTTTTCTAGACCAGGGTCACAAAGCGCTTAAACATTCAAAACAATATTCAATAAAGTACATACTTTAAAGATCAAGATAAAACTGAGAACACAACAGGAGTCTTAAGAATAGGATGAGTACGATTTTTTTTAAAGTTTTAAAATCTCGGAATATTTAACAAAATATTTATACATTTATTTAAAAATAAAAACAATATACAGACTGAGGCGTGGGAAGGTGTGAACTCAATGAGAATATTCTGTCCAACAAACACATTTTATGCATTAAATCTTCAAAGTCATGCTCAGAAACAACATGTCTCAGACTTATTGAGGTTTGACTTTAGATTGACTGAGAATAATCAATAATTCTATTGCAGATATTTATTTAACTGAGCTGTATATTTTTAAATATATAGAACATCCTTTAAATACCCGAGGCTCCCAGGCAGGGGGCGCTGTTTCACAACATTCCAATCCTTGCATTGTTGACGTTTTGAAGGAATTCCTCTCGCATCTCTTCTGGAAAACTTCACGGGCGCAGACACGCAACGACACGCAACACACGCATCAATAAATGGCGACCAGACGTGGGTTGGAATAATTCAAACAAAATGTTATTTTTATTTTCATTTTTAACTAAAAACAAAAAAAAAAAGTAAAATATTTAAGGTTGGTTCATGTTTCTACACGAGAGAAGAAAAAAAAATAAAAACTAACATCCATGACTGTTTGAAATCATTGCTTTAGAAAAAATCTTGAATCAAAGGTGTTCAGTGATTCAGCCAGTGTGTGTGTGTGTGTGTTTGTGTGTTTGTGTGTGCGAGTGTGTGTGTGTTTGTGTGTGCGAGTGTGTGTGTGTTTTATGTGCCGACAACACTAGACTGTGCAACTCCAGCCCTCCCCCCCCCCCCGCCCACAGACAGCGCGGAAACAGAATGTACAAAATCTTGTGTTTAGCATTAAACAGTGCGGGGCCTTAGCACAGACCAGTAAGGCGCCTCCCTCCCTCCCTCCCTCCCTCCCTCCCTCCCTCCCTCCCTCCCGGCTCTTAATTTACATGATACAGTAGAACCCGGTTCTACGCACGACAGACACACGAGCGAGAAAGAATATAAATCATACGCGCAGAACAACAGCTCCCGCCGCTCCATTCACACTAAAAATAGCAAACAAAACGCTTAAAAATAGTTTCAGAGAGAAAAAGAGGTGATTGAACCCTGGACACTTGTTTGCTTGGTTGACGTGGGAGAAACAAGTTTGGGAGGTAGAGGAGGACGAGTGGTGGTGGGCTGGCGGAGGGAGGGAGAGGGGGAAGGTCGGGGGTGGAGGAGGGCGGAGAGGGAGGGGGGGGGAGACCAGAGTGAAGACCAGGTGGGTGTTATTTCTTGGCCTTTGGAGCCTTCGGTGAATTTCGTGGCGGGGTGACCGGTCTGCTGGATCCCATTCCGCCGCCGCCGCCGTAGGGATACAACTTCTTATCTGCTGGCTTCAGGATCTGTGGAGAAGATGCACGTGGTTGACCTAAACATTCTCGCCCTCAACAGTTATTTCATTTTCACATCTTTTGAGAGACGGGGCTTGCATTCATTGCCATAAGGCGCCATAGGTTTAAGTACTAGTAACATAAAGGGACAGACGAGGAAAACTCTTAAGTGACCTGGAATGAGCACATGAGCGTCTCGTCCACGCTCATCATGGCGCCGGCGTTGTCGAACTCGCCGCAGTAGTTGGGCGCCGAGAACAGGGTGACGAGCTGCCTCTTGGCGAAGAACTCGTAGCCGTCCTCCACCACCTGACGGGAAGGAACGAGAGCCGGTCAACGACAACAAAAAAAACAGTCGCTTGACACGACACTTCTTCGCGTTTCGCACGGATTATTAGTCGTGATCTGGTCACGATGACGGCGTTGAGGAAAGAAAAAAAAAAGAAAAAAAGTTTGGCGGCGAAAGAAGAGCCTCAGCCAAGTGACGAGCAAGAGAAGATCGGCTCGACAAAATATATGACATTTTACTCAAACATGAAGCTTTAAGTTTGATTTGTCATTTATCAAGAACAAAAACCCTGCTTTTGTCTCATTTAAATACAAACTTCATACTATTGTCAAGAGAACATCTGGAGTCCAGACCTAAAAGCAACAAGTCACCTGGTGCGCCCTGCATATTAGGTCCATGTCGTGTTTGTGTAGAAACTTGGCGACCACGTCGGCCCCGAACGTGAAGGAGACGCCGCGGTCGTTCTCGCCCCAGCCCAGCACGTCTTTGTCGGGGTCGGCCCACAGCAGGTCGCACAGCAGGCCCTGGTCCGGCACGTCTGTGGGCCGCATGACTCTGCGGATCTGCTCCATGGACTGCAGGTCGGGGGACAGACCTGGAGGAGGAGGAGGAGGAGGAGATGTTAGCGGGTCACGGCAGGTGGAGCGACGCCTGAAAGTACCTCCGTGGCAGCAGAAGATCTTCTCGTCGACGATGGCGGCCACCGGTAAACAGTTGAAGCAGTCGGTGAAGGTCTTCCAAAGCTTGATGTTATACCGCCGCTTGCCTTCAAACCAGAAGTAAGACACCATTAAAAATAAATATATAAAAAAAAGGTACAAAAACTTCTTCGCATTTACACTTGATTTTCAGTTTTTCCTCAAAACTACTTTTGTTAAGAGCAGAAACAAGTCATGAGGCTGCAGGAGAAAACTTGAATTTTGAAGTAATATTAAGATATTTAACAAACTTCTCTGCCGCTCTACAATTGAATCTGGGGTAACCAAGGGATCTGTATCAATTTTGTTGTGTAATAAAATCATAATTTGTGTTTTATTAATTTACAATTAACATGCAAATATCCACAGCCCTGGTTCATTTTTGTGTCGCCTTAAAACTTCAGGTCATAAGATGGCAGCAGTCATTACGTCCGCCGCAGCGACGGCGATGACTGAGGACGAGAGGATACAGTGGACTCCGGCAGCTTTTAAAGCCGATGTTTGCCTTGATTTGTTTTGAAATCAAAATACGACTTCGTCAAGAGTCATGTGGTCCGTAAATTCTGCAACACCAGAGTCAAGTACTCGACAATACTACAACTATATCCTTGTTACTACAGTATTACAACACCAGAGTCAAGTACTCGACAATACTACAACTATATCCTTGTTACTACAGTATTACAACACCAGAGTCAAGTACTCGACAATACTACAAATATATATACTTGTTACTACAGTATTACAACACCAGAGTCAAGTACTCGACTATACTACACATACATCCTAAAGTATCACAAAGTACATCAAAATGTCATTTTTTTGCCCCTGTATTGTGATGCATAGTGAATCACCAGATACTTGCGAATACACCCCCTTCGTCTGATCCATTAACAGCATCTCCTGTTACCTCATGACTGGACTTGGTTGGGTTGAAAGTGTGTGTCATGGACCGAATTAAGTATTCTTTGAAAAGGTCTGGACTAATCGTCGACTCACATTCATCATAGAAGCCATAGATTCGGTTGATGGACGCGCACTCGTGGTTGCCGCGCAGCAGGAAAAAGTTCTCGGGGTACTTGATCTTGTAGGCCAGGAGCAGGCAGATGGTCTCCAGCGACTGCTTCCCTCGATCCACGTAGTCGCCCAGGAACAGGTAGTTGCTCTCCGGAGGGAACCCGCCGTACTCGAAGAGCCGGAGCAGGTCGTAGTACTGGCCGTGGACGTCTCCTGCAGGGAGGGTTGGGGGCACAGGAGAGAGTCAAGCGTGTGACGGAACCGTGCGGCGGCAGAGTTCAAGTCTCGGTCCTCACCACAGATTTTGAGGGGAGCCTCGAGCTCCAGAAGGATGGGTTGGCTCAGGAAGATTTCGCGGGACTTGAGGCACAGACCGCGGATCTCGCCTTCTGTCAGCTGCACATTCTTTCCCGGCCGAGAGCCCTTGACTGAGAAAAAAAAAACAAAAAAAAAAGAGGAGAGAGAGAGAGAGAGAGATGGAAAAAGTGTTAGCGATGTCGTTCAGCTTTGACAAATCTCTAACATGATTTTCTGAGCCGACACTTCACACCTCCCACTCCACAAATGCCGCCTCTCTGACGCAGCTGCAGGTAAAAAAGCAGCAGGAAGACGAGCTTCGACCAAACACGCATTAGAAGACTTCGCTCTCAAACAAACCCACACAAAAAGACATTTGTCCGGCACGTTCGACACTCTAAACCTCCGCCTCGACTGGAGAAGCTGCAGCTGCGACTCTCGCAGCACCGTTGGAACCGCAATTCAGGCCAAGAGCGGAGATGACACCATTTCCAATTAGACACCAGGGACATAAGAAAGTTGACGCTTCGGTTCATCTCGCTCTCAAACGGTTACTGTAAAGATTTAAGTTCAACGACATCGTCGTGGTTTTCCTTCACCTGCACGAGCATCTCTTCATACATTTGTGTCAACGCTCGCTACAAAACGAGGCAATTACACGTTAAGCCACGACGACCGTCAAACACAAATCACCCCTTCTCTTCCGGGACAGTTCGGATAAGAGAGTTATTAGATTAAATGTGTCGGCGAGGCCCGCGGGCGGAGGCGGAGGGCAGCGTTGTTGTAAACACGGTGACAAATGTTCCGAGGGTAATTAATGTGAGCTCTCATTTAAATGGTCACTTCGGGGAATAAATCACGGCGTCTGGTTCGTACGGATCTTATCTCCCCTGGTTCATGTCGGGGCGTCGTCGATCGCTGCTCGGCTTCAACTCGTGCCAGTTTGGCGGGGGGAAAAAAAGAGTTTTGAGGTCGCAGCACTGTCCCACCCTGAAGTGACCTACAAACCGACGCACTCGCCAGTGACAACACAAACTGCATGCGGCGAGTGTGTGTGTGTGTGTGGGGGGGGGCGGGGGGGTCAAGCTTTACTGTAGCAACCTTGTTCGGGCTTCAATGGATCTCCAGTTGCAAACGCAGCCGCCGGAGACGGCGAGATCGATGTGCCCGGAGAAACTGATCCCTCAGAGACGGGTCTACAAATTAAGAGTCCGGTGTGTGGTTTATTGATCTTTGGAGGACCCACGCTACGGCCATTTAACAAACGGTTGTAGTCGGACGATGAAGCGAATGCGCCCCCCCACAAAACATACTAATAATTATGTGAATAAATAAAAATATTGACAGATAATATTTGGAATAAAAACAGCGAAAACAAAAAGATGAAAACAGATGTCAAGTGCAAACTCACAAGAAGGATGAATCAGCAGCCTCTGAGATAGAGAGATTGTGTTACTTATTTTAACTACTTGACAGGTTTATTTAGAAAAAATGTCCGAAGCGAGTGTCTTAAAAAGGACAGTGTATATGTATATATGTATATATATATATATATAAATATAAATGACAATTTATGTTGCATATATACACTGAAACTCAAACCTTCTGAGTGGGCGAGGAGAGACACCAGCAGAAGATGAGCACGAAGAAAGAAATGGATAAAGTCATCTTGATAATTAGTCACTAGAATGTTGCAGCTCTAGTTACATTGCACAACTTAAGACTCGACTTCGAACCGACAGCTCATCCCGGGACGTCTTCACCATGACACCAAGTTAATTTTGATTAAACGTAGAGTTTGGAAAATGTATTTTTAAATGATTGGAATAAGAATATTAAACCATGTGTAAAAATGTATTTATTTGGAAAATATTCATTTAAATTATTTAAAAGTTAACCTATGTAATAGGAACTATAGAAATAACTTATAAATACAAATAAAAATAAACTTCAAATAAAAAATAAATAAAGTTTGGACAAAAATGCTGAATATTCTGAGGGCACAGATTGTCTTCCACACTGAACTCTGGGAGGAAAACTAAAAAAAAAAAACTGGATGTGTGACAAATCACAACTGCGACGAGGGCCAAACCCCGACTGTGAACGAGTCCGACCCGTTCGCATGTTGTGTTGTTATACAGATAAGAGCATCAGCTGCGTTCACACGCCCCAGAATGTGAACTCGACGGAGACGATTCTCCGGATCAGCATGACCGGCGAGGACAGGTGCCAAAATATCCCTCGTCCGCCACAAAACAACGAGCAAAGTTTAATCAGCTGAAGCCGGTGACGGACGAAAGAACTTGATGAAGCTTTAATATGGAAAAGAGGAAATACAGTGTGATCAAGACATTATGATCAGTTATTTGATCATTTACTTTTTTTTTTTACCCCCTCCACGTAGTAACATGGGTGGCCTGGCGTAGAGTACAAAGTGTTCTGCCTGTACTACCGAGGGAAATGTTCTCTTGCCTTGAAAGAACGTACTGACCCTTCCTGAGGATTCCAACAAGATTTTAACTATAGTGACATTCTGCAAACATCACCGTGAGCAGGAGCGAGCGCACGTACGACATGTAACCGGAGCGATGAGCATCTGCAGCAAAAAAAACAAAAAACACAAAGCAGCTGATTTTAAACGGACGAGACCCTCCAAATGACGCAACTCTTCTCCTGGCCCGACTTGGTTTCACTGACGCAAACCATCGGGTTCCTGAGGATCAGCTCCGGACACATGTCACGGACACCGAGTGCCGGCGTGGCTAAACAAAGCAGTTGGCTGGACCGGCTCATCCTCATCAATCCAATCACCAAACCGGGCTTACGGTGTCAGAGGTCTTTAGGAGGAGGAATCCAGGGGTTTATTCCAAAGGGGGCACTTATCGAGGTTTACATGAAGACGGCTTATTTTGGAGGCGAAATCGACCGGCCTCTGGATTCGTGCGCAAATATTTACAAACGAAAGGCCAGGGTTGTTGCCGGGGCGTCACCGACCCGTGCGGGTCACTCAGGACTCACGCCTTTTTCATTCGATCTCAAAACAGGGAGTGCCCCGAAATTTGGGAGTCGGCGCGAGCGGACAACACGCCTAAACCACGTTCATATTGAAGCAGCACAAAAGGATTAGCAACATGTGTCACACGGCTTCACTCACGGTATTAATTATGTAATAATAACTTGTAAGGTTAGGCAGGTAGGAGTCATTTAAAGTTTTATATAATAATAATAATAGAGGTTTGGTTGAAGGCAGCATCAAAGACAACCCTCATCACATCTACTGAGCTCTCCTTATACAGTAACACTTTCACAGACACACCATGATCATTCTTTATTCCCCTTTGTTCTTATTTTATTTTTTATGAATAATTGCTGTATTGCTGTGTCTAACTGGAAAAAACAATTTCCTGAGGGATCAATAAAGTTCTACCCAACAAAAAAATAAACTCACCAGCAGAATATTCATTACAGTCGTCTTAAATCTAAACTTTTTACTCATCAGTCTCTTCCTCTGCCGTATTAAAAACAAATAAACACATAAAACACAACTACACTAGAGTAGCCTTACATTTGCAATTTATTTTTGTAAACCATTCTATGAAAAAGTATTGAAAATAAATCACTGGTATTGGTCAAATTGATTCCTTATCACGACCCATCAACGACACAAAATAACATGTACATTGTCAGCTTTGAAAATCCCGTCCAATGCTTCTAAATGCGGGTCCACACCCAAGAGGAGAGGAGGCGATGTAAAAATAATCACATGGAAGCCGCTACTGGTGCTAAAAAGTGAAAAGCGAGTATAAATAAAGCAGCTCGTCACTTTAAACCAGGATTACCGACGACTAAGCCCCTGCAGAGCTTACTCCAAAGTTAGCCTTATAGCCGGCAGGCAACAGTGAGCTTATCAAGGGGCGCAGACAAAAACTCTGCTCGACTGGAAGCGGTCAGGGAGACACACAAAAGAGCTGGACCGGCAAAGAAAAGCCTGCAGGGGGGGTGGGTTTGGGTCGGAAGTGCTGGAGTCAACAGTTGGTGTGATCCAACACTCCTGACTCTCCGGGCTTCATGTGATGTCACGCTCCTCGACGGCGACGCAACGTTTTGGGTATCGCTGGATCCACGCAACTGATCCAATTATAGGCACCATTTATCCAAACGCATTTAATGGGTTTTGGGTCTCAAACATCCTAGCCTTGGAAACTGGACCCGTTATGTCCCCAAACATCCCTCATGCGGGGCCCGGGGCGTGCTCATGTTTCAGCCGCCGGTGCCGATCAACACG
This sequence comes from Callionymus lyra, assembly GCF_982586985.1. NCBI lineage: Eukaryota > Metazoa > Chordata > Actinopteri > Syngnathiformes > Callionymidae > Callionymus > Callionymus lyra. The sequence goes on along the minus strand of NC_141832.1, from coordinate 7,563,506 downwards.
AGTGATATTTACGAGTGTTTTGAGGTTATATTCTCAACCACAAACAGAGACGGCGGAAAAAAAAAGAAGGTCAAGAGTGTTATGCAAGGGGATATAAATACCGCCACTATCAGCTTTGTTTGTCTTCTCCTGTGTTTGGCAGACAACCGGATCAGAGCCAAGTATAACAGAAAGTGTTCCCTCGCGCTCCACTGCAGGCGGAGAGGAAGTCGAACTCGCAAAGCGCCGTCGCCGCGCGTCGCATATTAGTGAATAATCCCGATCACCTCCAGCGGCTCAGCTGAACGAGAACACTCGTGAGATGGTAAACAACCAGAGGTTGAAGAGCTTTACTGGTGAGGAGGGATTGGAAAACGTTTAATAGTCATGATCGATAGGGTTCCCTCATTAAAAAGAAGGCTAATAAAAAGAAGCTGCTCCACAACCGTCTGTACAAGACGTCTGTAAAGAGCTCGTCGTTCATGATTCACTCTGTGATCACATGACACGCCGAGACTCGCCTGCTCTTATTATGACTGAGACTCACGGTGAGGACGAACACCAACGATTCGTCTGCTTTGCAACGACATGTCGAGCGAGACGACAGCAGAACGCTTTTAATTCGGCTGAACTGAACAAGTGGCAGTGAGTAGAACAGAAGGTACAACGGGATTATATAGTCCAGGTGTACGAGTGAAATATCATAGGATTTGACGGAAACGAGCCAAATTCAAATCACAATTTTCAACTGTAAAACAACAAAATATACATTAAAATTTGTAAAAGACATTAAAAAAAATAAATACTGAAAGACCCCCCACGTGTGTGTATATATTTATATATATAAAAATAAAAAAGGAAATTAAGAGAATAAAATACAATTTACTATTAAACACAGTTGTTTTGTTTTTCTATTGCTTATATTGTGTATTCTTATTATTCTGTACTGACCCCACGAAAAAAATTCTACTTTGCGTTTACAACACTGAAAAAAAAGGCATTTAAGAATTAGAATCAGAAACTTCAATTGCCAATTAAGTGTGTGTGTAAAATAAAACAATCCCAATTATATTCACAATTAACATGCAATTATTCACAGCGTTTGTTCTTTTTTTTGTTGCAATTTAACTTCTGGCCGCTAGATGGCAGGAGTAAGTACATCCTCTGCAGCTAAAGGAACAGTGAAATCCTGCAAGATCCTGGCAGTGACTGAGGACAAGAGGATATAGTAGACTCCAGTTGCCTTTAAAGATGATGTGAGGACATATTTGTCTTTTAGTTGTTTTTAATTCAACTAAAAGAAAGTAAAACAATCATTATAATTCACTGTCGTTTAGAAAACTATGCAATTGTATTAAAATATATCGGATCGAAAAACATAATTATAAAATATATACCGTTTCAAATTTTATCATGAGATTAGTGCATCATTAAAGCCCTACAAGTGCCATGTTTTCCTTTGCTGGAGTACATTTGTATAGTAATATTTTTTTTAAATACTAGCAGAACTAGGAACGTGGGATTTAATTCTATAGAAAAGAGATCATGTTGGATCTAATACCGTCTCTAGAAGACATGAAGAGCCTCTTGAGATAGTATTTCAGACTGAAGTAGAACATGTTAACGCACATAACCAGATGATGGTAAACATATAGCGACAGAGCCACAGAGGACACACGCACACGGACGGAAATACTCGGCAGACCTACATGCGAGGAGGTCAGGACCTGATTCGTCGAACCCTTTCCATGAAACGCAGGAGATTTACGCTCCTGTGCAGCGTGTGATCTTACACAACCGTCATGTGGATGTGCAGATACAACACAACCTGCTTCGCCTCAGACGGCTGCAGACCATAAATTAACCACCAAGCGGGCACACACACATATACACACACTGTCATATTTGCACAGCTAATAAAGATTACACAACGCTGTCGAGATAGTTTGTTCTCTTGCAACAATCTTCAGGTTTAATAACACTGTCCTCGTGCTGCGCTGAAAACAAACTTCTATGGTGTTGATAAATCTTAAGATTTTTTGTGTGTTTGGTGAGTCTCCCTGATAACCGGTGAGGCATTCACACCGTGAATAACGCGACACGCCGACACGTACATCCGAGCGTCGGTTGCTTATTTTTGACTAAGCGCTGTAGTTGCAGATAGAAATGGATTTTCGCAAGATTGCAAGTTGAGTTTTATGCAAGAAATCATGACGAGGTTCTCTGCGACAACTAGGACCGGGTATCTATAGAAAATGTTTAATAACGGTACCGATTCCAATACCTTCACGTAGAAACTGGTTCCTTTTATAAGATCAATTCTACCAAAAGGAAAATTATATTTAACATAGTACAAGTCATTTTCAGCTTAAAGCCCTTCGCAAATGATTTCCAGCGTTGAAAAAAAACAGTTGTGTTTTTGTATTTTCCATGGCAACCGTAATAATCACTGTCAAAATTCCATAGATATTGAAATGTAACAATAGCAGTATCTTCATAGTGAGGGGGTTTAAAGAACAAATGATAATTTCACAAAACAACGTTTGGTTTCCTGATAATACCGGAGCATTTCGGTCGGTGCCACAAAAGAATCAAAGTTTGACACCCGTCCCCCAACTACAACCCAAAGTGATGGCAAAGCTTAATTTTAATAAACACGGTCGAGCATTAAACAGAATTAATGGATTTTAGGATCAACGGTCCACACAAAGCTATACATATGCAACATAAGGAGGAAGTACCAGTGTGGCTGTCACACAGTGACGCTAATCTCTCATGCAACATCTGTGGACACTTCCCTAATGAATAAAACAAATAAAGATCTCACCCAGTTCTGGGTTAACCTTTGTGACAGGATACCTCTGTTTAGATTACGTTTGGATGCTTTAGAATCGTTTTTTTTACCACCTAAAAAAACTTGTTTTTACCATCTCCTCAGCTGTCTAGACGTGGGAATGATTGACGAAGCAAATGTTTACTTTCTACCATCGACGTTATATTGAGGTACAGGTCAATGAGCCTAGTGACATCATCGCTGTCCTCTTTTTTTTTTTTACAATTATTTTGCAGTACACAGCTTCGTAAAGGTGACAAAAACAGTTTATAGTTTTAAAGTTTAATGTTTGAGCAGATGCTACATTTTACAGCCATGAAACCCAACTAACCTACATAAATTCACGACACGCGTCTATAATTGTCGTCGTAAAAAAGGGTGAAACAATAACTCAAATTGAGAGCGACCTTGTCGGAAATGATCCAGGAGTTAAGAGAAGTCGTGAAATCGAGGAAGTTTGTCAAGCGCAGGAATGTTAGCGTCACTAGCGCTGGACCATTAAATCGTCCTCGATTATTTATCGTGTAAAATTCCAGATCGATATTGACTGGACACTATTTTAATTGTCATAATTTCGATTTAAAAAAATAAAACACTCTCGTTTTGCTCACTCGTTCTCTCCGTCAAACCACTCCTTGTCTACATTCCATTCCTGGGTAAAAGGAGTCTGTGTCACCGCTTTATTAAATCCAGGCGGAAACCCTGATAAGGACAAATGTTTGTTGATGTTTTCGGTAACTTTTGCTGAGCATCACAGAGTCCGTTTGTAGCATTAGCTGCCAAGTTATCCAATGTTTTTCTACACTTCCTTTTCCTAGACTATTATCATACATTTATTTTTTGTTTAACTTGTTTTTTGTTAGCACAGCCCATTATATTTTTCTACACTTAGATAAAAAACACTTGTATAATAATAATCGAATTAAACTTGTTTTATTGTGAGAGTAGACTTGTGAATCATCCGTCACCTTTTCAGCAAGGTTTTCTCGTATTATGATTTGTATCATATTGATTATAATGTTATGGATCATTACATTTTTCTGCATTTGTTGAGCACAGTTTCTTACATTTATATCATTATTGTTTATTTCATTTAAGTCATGTTATAATAGCAATTTTTTGTTGAGTGGAGATTGTTCTTGTCGTTTGTTTATCGTCAATAAAATGTTTCAATAATTCTATTTTAGCTTCCACTTAACTGGCATTTTAAAGACAATGTTAATAAATGATTAAAAAACAAACAAACATAATAATCGATAAGAGAAAATATATCATGATTCATTTTTCGGCAAATCGCCCAGATTTACTTCTCTATAGTAACTGCTCTTGAATTTTGTCTGTAAAAAAACATTTTACAGCCACAAAGTCTCAAGGAATCCATGACATGCGTCATAAATAAATAACAACAATAACTTAAATGACTATTATGGATGTCAACAATAAACCAGGAACATCCTGGAAATCGCAAGGAAGGAAGGACATGACGAGGAAGCTATTAAAGTGTAGAGATGTTTACATGTCACTAGTGTCTCTGGAGCTGTGAGACGAAGGACAGCTCAGGTGTTGTGAGACGAAGGACAGCTCAGGTGTTGTGAGACGAAGGACAGCTCAGGTGTTGTGAGACGAAGGACAGCTCAGGTGTTGTGAGACGAAGGACAGCTCAGGTGTTGTGAGACGAAGGACAGCTCAGGTGTTGTGAGAAGAAGGACAGCTCAGGTGTTGTGAGATAAAGGACAGGACAGCTCAGGTGTTGTGAGACGAAGGACAGCTCAGGTGTTGTGAGAAGAAGGACAGCTCAGGTGTTGTGAGACGAAGGACAGCTCAGGTGTTGCGAGACGAAGGACAGCTCAGGTGTTGCGAGACGAAGGACAGCTCAGGTGTTGCGAGACGAAGGACAGCTCAGGTGTTGCGAGACGAAGGACAGCTCAGGTGTTGTGAGACGAAGGACAGCTCAGGTGTTGTGAGAAGAAGGACAGCTCAGGTGTTGTGAGACGAAGGACAGCTCAGGTGTTGTGAGACGAAGGACAGCTCAGGTGTTGTGAGACGAAGGACAGCTCAGGTGTTGCGAGACGAAGGACAGCTCAGGTGTTGCGAGATGAAGGACAGCTCAGGTGTTGTGAGATAAAGGACAGCTCAGGTGTTGTGAGATGAAGGACAGGACATCTCAGGTGTTGTGAGACGAAGGACAGCTCAGGTGTAGTGAGATGAAGGACAGCTCAGGTGTAGTGAGATGAAGGACAGCTCAGGTGTAGTGAGATGAAGGACAGCTCAGGTGTTTTGAGACGAAGGACAGCTCAGGTGTTGTGAGACGAAGGACAGCTCAGGTGTTGTGAGATGAAGGACAGCTCAGGTGTTGCGACACCAAACACAGGCAAGAATGATGCGTTCAGGCTCCAGTCGTTTAAGAGGTTCTGTTGATACTTCCTGTCGCCAGCATCAGTAAATACTGGTGTGTATCAGGTACATGTACAACTGGACACATTCAAAGTCAAGCTAAATATCGTGTATTTAATACAAGTCTCACCTTCCAACAGGCGCTGAATTATAGAATCGATGTTTAGTTTGTCCGGCTCCGCCATTTTCTCTCTTTTATGTCGTTCTGACGCTGCTCTCCCTGGTCGTCCCCGAACCCCAACAGAAGAAGAGCACACGTCAGGATTATTGAAAAACCAACAACCGGGAGACGTTTTTTACACAAACATGCTACTTCGTCATGGCGAACGTTAGCTCGTATGTGACAGGTGGCTAATGCTAGTTAGCTTCTGAAGCTCGGAGCAGGAAATGAACGAATGGCGTCTTCGCGCCGTCGGACTGACCTTTCTGGCTTCGAGAGGATCCTCCCCGGGTGTTGACGAGTCAATATTTATCCTCCGCGCGCAGCCGTGGCCCGGTTCTCTCTGGTCGCGTCCCTCGACTCTCCCAGGAACTTTAACCAGGCCGGTCTCTGCCGAAGAGGCTCCGCTGACGTCAGAGGGTGAGTCTAAAAAAAAAAAACAATCCTCAACCCTTGCGCTCGTTTTCTCGAACGCTGATTGGTCCTTGCTGGAATCTAGAATAAACCCTCGCACCTGATTGGATACACGTCGAGTCCGTTTCCACCCCCCTCCCTCTCTCAAAGCTCCGCCCACCTTCACAGCAAGAGTACGCTGGCGTCGACGAAACGGCACGAAAGGACGCCCTCTAGTGCTCCACACGCAGAATGCAGCGCTGACCCGAGGATGTGGGAAACATGTCGCCCGGGTCAACACATGTGAGGCGTGCGACACCGAGGAGGCGTGAAATAACACGATCGAGTCTTTATCTGCGAACTCTTGACACAAAGTAACATATATTGGACGTGACAACAAACTTAAAAGAACGTCAACCAAAGGAGAAAACAAAGAAAGCCATTTGACTTTGTAGAAAAAGTGCTTCAATCTTAAACTGTCAGCTTTGGTCTTGTGAGTATCTATTTATTGTTACTTTTGTGTTGGGAAATCATTCTCGAGGTATTTCAGGGACGTGACTTGATCGTCCACCTTCATCATCTTCATCATCTTCATCATCTTCATCATCTTCATCATCTTCATTATCATCGTTGTCCTCCTCTTCTGTATCTCCGACATTCCTGGACCAACAATGTGTGTCTTCTGCACGTGTACATCATGGAAATGAAAACAGTCACAGCTTGAAAAATAATAATAATAATAATAGTTGAATATTTGTATACGTGTATACATACACACATTCAAAGTAGAACAAATATATACCTCTTTATAGCGTAGGCTACATATACATAGTGACATCATGTTATGGACTTAAATCAAATTAAAAACAATTAATAATTAGAATGTATTGATAAATAATAAAAAATGAAACCTAGGAAGGTCATAGTTTGAAGTCCGAGGTCGTCCGAGGTCGCCGCTACGAGGTCAAGAAGTTGGCGCAAAAAGGTTGAAGTTGTGCCGTAACTGCCGCTTGGAAACGTCACCACTTTACGGTTATGTTTCCCCCAATTGCTTGTGAATTTGGATCCTAAGCATACAATAAAAAAAAGTTTCTGACTCAAAGATATTGCGTGAAATTCCTTCCTTTCCGTTAAATTTGCGCGGAAATCGTGATTCTGTGCGAGAGCGTTTGGTGATCAGCTTGTTTACAGTTGACTAATGTGCAACAATAAGCTAAAGTTAAAAGTTATCTTGCAGCTATGAGCTACTGTCACACAGTTAGCTAGCAGCTATGAGCTACTGTCACACAGCTAGCTAGCAGCTTTGAGCTACTGTCGCACAGTTAGCTTGCAGCTATGGGCTAGAGTCACGCAGTTAACTAGAAGCTGTGAGCTACTGTCACACAGTTAGCAAGCAGCAACGATCTACTGTCACACAGTTAGCTAGCAGCTATGAGCTAGTGTTACGCATTTAGCTAGCAGCTGTGAGCTACTGTCGCACATTTAGCTAGGAGCTATGAGCTACTGTCGCACAGTCAGCTAGGAGCTATGAGCTACTGTCGCACAATTATCTTGCAGCTATGGGCTAGTGTCGCACATTTAGCTAGGAGCTATGAGCTACTGTCACACATTTAGCTAACAGCTATGAGCTACTGTCGCACATTTAGCTAGGGGCTATGAGCTACTGTCGCACAGTTAGCTAGCAGCTATGAGCTACTGTCACACAATTAGCTAGCAACTATGGGCTAGTATCACACAGTTAACTAGAAGCTGTGCGCTACTGTCGCTCGGTTAACTAGCAGCAACGATCTACTGTCGCACAGTTAGCTTGCAGCTATGAGCTAGTGTCACGCAGTTGGCTAGCAGCTGTATGCTACTGTCGCGCAGTTAGCTAGCAGGGGATCCAAATGATGGAATATTGATTCTTTTCACTAATTTATTTCACTTATAAGTACAAAAGTTTAAAAAAAACTCAACAATAATGTACAAAGAAAGCAATAATTAAGTACAATAATACGACTAAGAATGAAGAAATTGGTGCCTCTTTTGCATCATCTACCCCTGAGCAAGACTCAATAAAGTACTTCAACTGTAGTTCTGAAGGATCATTACAAGTATTTTCTTTTTCCATCATCAGGAGTCAGAACTTCACCTGGTGAAGAACCAGACTTGGCTTCGGTTGAGTAACTCCTGAGTGAGCGTGTCACGCAAAAGTCTGTCTGGTTTAAGAATGTTTCTTCGGGGGGGGGGTTTGGTGATCTCACAGACCCCTTGAAGACGGACCGGGATCTTCTCCGGGTGACTCAGGTTTCACCTGAAACTTCACCGTCGTCGTCATCCTTGAGTACTTTTCTCTGGTTGACGAAGTTTAAAATGGAGGCGGCGCGTAAAAAAAAGAGGGAAGACAGCGTCCAGGACAAGTCCGGTCTGGTCCAGAGGTGGGTTTGGTGCAACCTTAGCGTGGCCCCACCCCGAGCTGCACATTCTTCTACAAATACCCCTCCTCACCTCCTGCCTCCAAACCTCCAGCATCTTCTCCAGAGGAACAGAAGGACCAGGATCTTCACTGAAAGGTAAAGACTTTTATGCTGCAATTTTCTCATAGACGACCTGAGCAATGAAAGCAAGATTTTCAGAATAAAGTGCACTAAATGTACTTCAAACCTACAAAAAAACTTCTTAAAAAAACTTCAAAAGAACTCAGAAGACAACACTTGGGTGTGTATTTTTGTACTGAACGATTCTTTGTGTAGACATTTGTGCAGATTATTCAAACTTTATCGACAAGTTTGCGTGAACAAAAGAGTAGAATAAATCAAAAATGATGTTTATTATCGTCCACGATGTCGGCGATTCTACGCAGACGTGAAGGTATTTTTATTCGTCGGGCGGCTGAGGGCGTAGGGAGGCGGCGCCCGGGCCTGTCGGGGCACGCGGGGGAAACCAAAGTGTGGCCCCTGGATATGGAATCTTGTGAACGCCCGGTGATCACACGAACAACACACAACAGAAGATTATCTGAATTAGCAAGATGTCCACATTCGTGTCGACACACGGACGGATGCTAACCTAGCGCTAACCCACCACCGAGCTAATGGGGTGATTAAAAAAAGGGTCTATGTCGAATGTTTAAAAACATATTTATTGTTTAAATATCATTATAATGGTCGTCATAGGTTTTAATTAACATTTTATAACAATATTTGAGAGGTTTTAAAAACATAAAAAGTTTCGGAATTGAATGTACATTTGAACAAATAACGGAAACAAAGCGGAGAACCCGGAGTAGATCTTTCTGCTGAAGGTGTCTTTCTTTCTGCAGAATGGGCTCGTCTGGCGTTCAGATCGTGTGCGTGGCCCTCGGGGTCCTGGGCCTGGTCGGGGTCATCGTGTGCTGCGCCGTCCCGCGCTGGAAGGTCTCGTCCTTCACCGGGTCCAACATCGTGACGGCTCAGGTAACGATACAAAAAAAACATCCACATCGTGAACATTTCCTCTTCAGTGATGCTATCATTTGGCTAAGTGGCTAACAGCTTAGCTGTATGCTAGCTCATATCTGCTCTGTTAATTGAACTATTATCTTTATAGTATTAGCACACATCAGCTAAAAAATGCTAGCTAGCATAGCATTTCTAACTTTTCCACTATAAACGTATTATTAGATCAAGGTTTTAGATCAGGCAACTTTTAAAATATCTAAACAAAAAAGCTAACAATTCACGCAAATGACTAGGAATGCTAACTTTTTTCTTGCTAGTCACTCGAGTTGCTGTGTCGTTAGCTCGTTCTCGCTAACGTGCCTGTTTGTGCGAGCAGAGCGCTCAAGAGGGTCTGTGGATGAACTGCGTGGTCCAGAGCACGGGTCAGCAGCAGTGCAAGAACTACGACTCCCTGCTGGTGCTGGCCTCGGACCTGCAGGCGGCGCGGGCCATGACCATCATCAGCTGCATGCTCGCCGGCCTCAGCCTGCTCATCGTGTTCTGCGGCGCCGACTTCACCACCTGCGTGGAGAACGAAGACGTCAAGCCCAAGATCAGCCTGGTGGCCGGCGTGGGCCTGATTCTGGCCGGCCTGCTGGCCATCATCCCCGTCAGCTGGTCGGCCCACATCGTGGTGCGGGACTTCAACAACCCGCTGGTGCCCGCCTCGCAGAAGAGGGAGCTCGGCGCCTGCATCTTCGTGGGCTGGGCCGCCGGCGTCCTCCTGCTGCTGGCCGGCGGACTCCTGTGCTGCTTCAGCCGGCCCAAGTCCGGGGGCTCGGGGGGAACCGCCCGCTACTACAGCAGCAACGCCTCCGCCCCCAACAAGAACTATGTGTGACCCCGTAGACTAGGACACATGTACATAAGCGCTAGTTTTTGTCGTAGTAGTTCTCAGCTAAAATCAGGTGGTAGGGGTTTGAATGACCGTCCAGAGCGCTGAAGGTCACGGGTTCATGGACCAGTCAGTATCTTACCGTCATTTGTTTAACCTCTCATAGGGACACCCTGGAAAGGTCCCGGCTCAACCGAAGGGTAAAACCTCAATTTCATTGTCAAACCTCACAGCGAACCTTTGACTGGACTCGGACTCACTGAAATACCTTCCAAATGCTAGATTTTTTACAAACAAACGTGTGTGTTTTGTGTGTAATGTTGCGACACATTTGTATCATTGTGACAATAAATGTTCGATGCCGTCATGTCGTTGTGTATCTCTTTTATTCATCGTTGTCACGAGCGAACAAACTTATAAATAAAACACAAACTTTTTCTTGTCAAAAATGTACCCGAACTTTTCCTTTTCCTTTTTTTTTTTTTTTTCTCCCAGAATGCAGCAGAAAACATCACAAACAAAGTCGATCTCGTCGAAACACCTGGAGACAGAAAAAACATCAGTTCAGGTTCAATGTGTGTGTCACGAGTACTATGTACAAATACACAATAAAATGTATTAATAAAAACATGTACAAATACTGTACATAACTAAATGAATAAATAAATAAATGTATACATACATACTTAAATGTATAAATAAATACATTTAGAACTACACAATTAAATGTATAAATAAATACATGTAAAAATACAAAATTAAATGTATAAATAAATACATGTACAAATACACAATTAAATGTATAAATAAATACATGTAAAATACACAATTAAATGTATAAATAAATGCATGTAAAAATACACAATTAAATGTATAAATAAATACATGTATAAATACACAATTAAATGTATAAATAAATACATGTAAAATACACAATTAAATGTATAAATAAATGCATGTAAAATACACAATTAAATGTATAAATAAATACATGTATAAATACACAATTAAATGTATAAATAAATACATGTATACATACATACTTAAATGTATAAATAAATACATGTACAAATACATAACTAAATGTATAAAAAAATACCTGTAGAAATACTAAATGTATAAACAAATACATGTCCAAATACACAATTAAATGTATAAATAAATACATGTATACATACACAATAAAATGTATAAATAAATACATGTAAAAATACCCAATTAAATGTATAAATAAATAAATGTACAAATACACTTTTAAATGTATAAATAAATACATGTATACATACATACTTAAATGTTTAAATAAATACATGTAGAAATACACAATTAAATCTATAAATAAATACATGTAAAAATACACTATTAAATTAATAAATAAATACATGTACAAATACATTATTAAATGAATAAATAAAAACATGTATAAATAAATAACTAAATGTAAATATACATAAACAAATAAACGAAATACAACTTCTGACCAAATCATTTTGTCTGTGTATATAGACATTTATGTATTTATATATATTTATTAGTCCATTAAATTATTGATGTATTTTGTTATTTCAACATTTATTTATTCATGTTTTTATACATTTTTATTCATTTAAAGTATTTTATTGACGTGACATGTTTACATGTATGTGTTATTTAGTGTATTTGTACATGTGTGCATCAGTTGAACATACGTGACGTTACCTTCAAGTCTGCTTCAGTGATTCTCCAGCTCGCTCACACGCTTGCTCAGCTCCTCCAGCGCTGCCTTGAGGTCCTTCACTTCCTGTCTGAGGGTCTGGACTTCCTGAGAGAGGCAGAGTCCACGTCAGTCACGGATCGGAGACAGTGGTGCTCAGTGAGTCTCACCCCACAGGCCTCGGCCGGACTCCCTACGCTCGTGGTCTTCAGCAGACTCTTGTGAACTTTGAACTCTCGGGCTCGGGTCGTGGCCGTGAACCCGTCCTTCAGCGAGATCAGAATCGGTCGACCCTCTTTGCCCTGGAACCACTCGTCCGCCTCCACGGAGGGTTCTGGTCCGATGGTGTCGGGGTACAGGTCCTCCTGGAACAGGTCTGACTGTAGGGGTGAGAGGGTGAGAGGGGTGTAAGGGTTAGAGGGGTGAGAGGGGTGAGAGGGGTGAGAGGGTTAGAGGGTGAGACAAATTAAGAGGGTGAGACGGTAAGAGGGTGAGAGGGTGAGAGGGTAAGAGGGTAAGAGGGTGAGAGGGTGAGAGGGTGAGAGGGGTGAGAGGGGTGAGAGGGAGAGAGGGCAAGAGGGGTGAGAGAGGTGAGAGGGTAAGAGGGGTGAAAAGGTGAGAAGGCAAGAGGGGTGAGAGGGTGAGAGGGTGAGAGGGTGAGAGAGGTGAGAGGGTAAGAGGGGTGAGAAGGAGAGAGGGGTGAGAGGGTGAGAAGGCAAGAGGGGTGAGAGGGTGAGAAGGCAAGAGGGGTGAGAGAGGTGAGAGGGTGAGAGGTGAGATGGTGAGAGGGTAAGAGGGGTGAGAAGGCAAGCGGGGTGAGAGAGTAAGAGGGGTGCGAAGGGTGAGAGGGTAAGAGAGGTGAGAGGGTGAGAAGGTGAGAGGGTGAGCGGGTAAGAGGGGTGAGAAGGCAAGAGGGGTGAGAGAGTAAGAGGGGTGCGAGGGGTGAGAGGGTGAGAGAGGTGAGAGGGTGAGAAGGTGAGAGGGTGAGAGGGTAAGAGGGGTGAGAAGGCAAGCGGGGTGAGAGAGTAAGAGGGGTGCGAGGGGTGAGAGGGTGAGAGAGGTGAAAGGGATGAGAGAGGTGAGAGGGTGAGAGGGGTGAGAGGGTGAGAGAGGTGAGAGGGTAAGAGGGGTGAGAAGGCAAGCGGGGTGAGAGAGTAAGAGGGGTGAGAAGGTGAGAGGGTGAGAGGGGTGAGAGGGTGAGAGGGATGAGAGAGGTGAGAGAGTAAGAGGGGTGAGAAGGTGAGAGGGTGAGAGGGGTGAGAGGGTGAGAGGGATGAGAGTGTGAGAGGGATGAGAGAGGTGAGAGGGTGAGAGGGTGAGAGGGGTGAGAGGGGTGAGAGGGTGAAGATGAACTCTACCTTCCGAGGAACAGTCATGGCGATGGGCTCACACTTCCTCTCGTGAAGCTTGTAGAACCTGAACACACACACTTGTGTTGACCACACGTCTACACACTCTCACTGTGTGTGTGTTGATTCTTGTGTTGTAGAGTTTGTGTTATTGTGTGTTTATTTGTGTGTGTGTTAGATGCCGCACACAGACTGACCGGGCGATCTCACACTTGTTGACCTCCAGGCCTCTCTTGGGCATGAACCCCGTGCCCTTCTGACTCTCCTTGCTGCTGTACATGTTCAGGTAGTGAACGTACGGCGCCTCGTCCGTCACCTCGAAGTACCGGATGCTGCTGTCGCCCTGAAACACACACTCTTGTTGTGGGGTCTCCTCACACGGGTTGTGCGTCGCTGACCTTGCCGCACAGGTAGACCACGGCGGTGTCGGGGTCGTAGAAGGGCAGCAGGACGCCGCTGCCGGTGTCCAGCTCCGTCAGGTTCAGCGGCTCCGAGAAGTTCTTCTGCCGGACGAGAGTCGGTCACGGACCTTCTAGTCGGACCCTCCAGTCCCTCGGACACTCACCGGGTCCCACAGCGCCATCTGCCGCTCGCTCATGCGACTGAAGCCGGTGCTGAGGATGTTTCCGTTCGACACGAACACGGCTCGCACCGGGCGGAAGCCTTCGTGAGGCTTTTCCTTCTCCTGCAGCAAGAGGGCGGTAGAGAGGACTTGAGTACAGTGTCAGTGTGTCTGAGAGTGTGAGTGAATTTGTGTCTTTTATGTGTCAGAATGTTTGAGTGTGTGTGTGTATGTGTGTGTATGCGCATGTGTGTGTACATGTGTGTGTTGCACACGCATGTACATGAGTGTGTGTGTGCATGTGTGTGTGCATGTGTGTGTACGTGTGTGTGTATGTGTGTGTCTGCACACTCACTTAGATGACAGTGTGTGTACATGTGTTTCTGCATGTGTGTATACATTTGTATATACATTTGTGTATACGTGTGTGTGTGCACGTGTGCGTGTAGCACACTTACGACAGATGTCGGTGTGTGTACATGTGTATACATTTGTGTGTACATGTGTGTACTCACGTAGATGACAGTGTGTGTACATGTGTGTACATGTGTGTACATGTGTGTACTCACGTAGATGACAGTGTGTGTACATGTGTGTACATGTGTGTACTCATGTAGATGACAGTGTGTGTACATGTGTGTACATGTGTGTACGTGTGTGTACGTGTGTGTACGTGTGTGTACATGTGTGTACGTGTGTACATGTGTGTACATGTGTGTACATGTGTTTACATGTGTTTACATGTGTGTACATGTGTGTACATGTGTGTACATGTGTGTACATGTGTATACATGTGTGTACATGTGTGTGTACATGTGTATACATGTGTGTACATGTGTGTGTACATGTGTGTACATGTGTGTACATGTGTATACATGTGTGTACATGTGTGTGTACATGTGTGTACATGTGTGTACATGTGTTTACATGTGTGTACATGTGTGTACATGTGTTTACATGTGTGTACATGTGTGTACATGTGTGTACTCACATAGATGACAGTGTGTGTACATGTGTATACATGTGTATACATGTTTGTACATGTGTGTACTCACGTAGATGACAGTGTGTGTACATGTGTATACATGTGTATACATGTGTGTACATGTGTGTACTCACGTAGATGACAGTGTGTGTACATGTGTATACATGTGTATACATGTTTGTACATGTGTGTACTCACGTAGATGACAGTGTGTGTACATGTGTTTACATGTGTATACATGTGTGTACATGTGTGTACTCACGTAGATGACAGTGTGTGTACATGTGTATACATGTGTATACATGTGTGTACATGTGTGTACATGTGTGTACTCACGTAGATCACAGTGTGTGTACATGTGTATACATGTGTATACATGTGTGTACATGTGTTTACATGTGTGTACATGTGTGTACTCACGTAGATCACAGTGTGTGTACATGTGTATACATGTGTATACATGTGTGTACATGTGTATACATGTGTATACATGTGTGTACATGTGTGTACATGTGTGTACATGTGTGTACTCACGTAGATGACAGTGTGTGTACATGTGTATACATGTGTATACATGTGTGTACATGTGTGTACATGTGTGTACATGTGTGTACATGTGTGTACTCACGTAGATGACAGTGTGTGTACATGTGTATACATGTGTATACATGTGTATACATGTGTATACATGTGTGTACATGTGTGTACATGTGTGTACATGTGTGTACTCACGTAGATGACAGTGTGTGTACATGTGTATACATGTGTATACATGTGTGTACATGTGTGTACATGTGTGTACATGTGTGTACTCACGTAGATGACAGTGTGTGTACATGTGTATACATGTGTATACATGTGTATACATGTGTGTACATGTGTATACATGTGTATACATGTGTGTACATGTGTGTACATGTGTGTACATGTGTGTACATGTGTGTACTCACGTAGATGACAGTGTGTGTACATGTGTATACATGTGTATACATGTGTATACATGTGTATACATGTGTGTACATGTGTATACATGTGTATACATGTGTGTACATGTGTGTACTCACGTAGATCACAGTACTCTTGCGAGGGTCGATGACTCTCAGGAACTTGTCTTTACAGGACGTGAGGATCCTGGAGCCGTCGTGGTTCCAGCAGGCGCTGTAGATCAGGTCCGTGTGCAGACTCTCCATCCTCACCATCGCCTCGCCGCGCGCCACGTTCCACAGGATCAGCAAGTTATCACAACCTGCACCGCGACAGTCCGGGGTCAAGAGCCTGGACCTGGACCGGGTCGGGCTCACCTGCGACAGGTACCTGCGCTCAGCAGCACGTTGTGGGCGGTGGGGTGCCAGGCCAGGATGCCCACCCTCTTGGTGTGTCCGTCCAGCTTCACCACGGGCGCCGTGAGCGGCGTGACCAGCCCGCCGTCAGGGATCTCCCACACCTGCCACGACAACGGGCGTCACACCAGGATGGAGACCTGCGTTACCATGGGTTACCATCACGCTGCAGTCCTCGGAGCCGCTGGCGATGATGTTGTCGTTGTGAGGACAGAACTCGATCTCCAGGACCGGAGCCGTGTGACCGCAGACGGTCGGGTACGACATGTCGATGCGTCCGGTCTGAGGGAAAACACACATTAATGAAGTGTGTGTAGTATTGTCGAGTACTTTACTCTGGTGTTGTGATAGTGTAGTAACAAGTATATATGTGTAGTATTGTCGAGTACTTGACTCTGGTGTTGTGATAGTGTAGTAACAAGTATATATGTGTAGTATTGTCGAGTACTTTACTCTGGTGTTGTGATAGTGTAGTAACAAGTATATATGTGTAGTATTGTCGAGTACTTGACTCTGGTGTTGTGATAGTGTAGTAACAAGTATATATGTGTAGTATTGTCGAGTACTTGACTCTGGTGTTGTGATAGTGTAGTAACAAGGATATATGTGTAGTATTGTCGAGTACTTGACTCTGGTGTTGTGATAGTGTAGTAACAAGGATATATGTGTAGTATTGTAGAGTACTTGACTCTGGTGTTGTGAGAGTGTAGTAACAAGTATATATGTGTAGTATTGTTGAGTACTTGACTCTGGTGTTGTGATAGTGTAGTAACAAGTATATATGTGTAGTATTGTCCAGTACTTGACTCTGGTGTTGTGATACTGTAGTAACAAGTATAAATGTGTAGTATTGTCCAGTACTTGACTCTGGTGTTGTGATAGTGTAGTAACAAGTATAAATGTGTAGTATTGTCCAGTACTTGACTCTGGTGTTGTGATACTGTAGTAACAAGTATAAATGTGTAGTATTGTCCAGTACTTGACTCTGGTGTTGTGATAGTGTAGTAACAAGTATATATGTGTAGTATTGTTGAGTACTTGACTCTGGTGTTGTGATAGTGTAGTAACAAGTATATATGTGTAGTATTGTTGAGTACTTGACTCTGGTGTTGTGATAGTGTAGTAACAAGTATATATGTGTAGTATTGTCCAGTACTTGACTCTGGTGTTGTGATACTGTAGTAACAAGTATAAATGTGTAGTATTGTCCAGTACTTGACTCTGGTGTTGTGATAGTGTAGTAACAAGTATAAATGTGTAGTATTGTCCAGTACTTGACTCTGGTGTTGTGATACTGTAGTAACAAGTATAAATGTGTAGTATTGTCCAGTACTTGACTCTGGTGTTGTAGTATTTACAGACCACATGACTCTTTCATTTGTTTTCAAAACAAAATATGAACAAATATCATCTTTAAAAGCTGTTGGAGTCACTGTATCCTCTCGTCCTCAGTCATAGTCGGGATCCCAGTCACAGGCATCGAACACAGATATGAACAAATAGAAAAACCTGATTGATGTAAATTTGCTTCTTCATCGTTTAATAAAAAATAGTTGCATCAATCAAAAAAAACCGAATAAATAAAAAAGGAGCATCAGTCTAAAAAAAAGCTGCTTAAAAAAGTTTGCAAAACTATTTCCACTTCAAAAAACTTTTTTTTCTATTCAATCAAAAAAAACCTTTTAAACATTTTTGACTTTAAGAAAAATATTTGTAAAATATCAGACTTTAACACCTTTTTCTCTCCAATGAAAAAATACTACTTTTTAAAACTAAAAAAAACAACAAAAACGAAGTCAACACTGATTTCTTCTGGAAAAGTACTACTAATTTTCTCTTCCATTAAAAAAAACACATTATAAAGAAACTAATGTACTTTGATCACCAGGAAACTGTAAAATAACATTATGCATCAAACCCAGAGAAATGGATTCACTGCTCAAGTGTAAAAAAAAAACACACAAATGTGGTGAAAATTTGTCTTCAAATAGTTATGTGACTCTTCGAGTCGAGTCTCAACATCGTTGACTCGACTCAGATTTGAGTCTCTGACAGACGACTGAGCTCACCTGTCAATCATGAAGCAACACAAGGAAGTGCAGAGAGGAGAGGGGGCGGGAACTAACGATTGATTGACAGGTCTAATCATTTTAAACTCTGAGGATGATTGACGTCTCTACACTCCTGGAGGTTCACTTAAAAGAGTCGCCGCTAACTCGGCGGCTCTACTTCGAGTCTCCCACGGACGACTCAGACCTGACGAGTCGATCGCGATGAAGTCTGCAGGATCCTTCTCTGCACCTCCACGACCACATCCTGTCTGGTCCTCACCTCCTAATATGGTGATAGACGAGCAGCTCGCGGCGACTTCCTCTTTCGGGGGCGGCTGGCAGGATTCGAACCCGCACCCCCCGGCGTCACACACACACACACACACACACACACACACACTTCCAAAAATGGCAACGATGGCGCGCGGAGGCCTTTTACCTTGCTCAAGGGCAGCACCATGAAGGCGCCGCCGCCGCTGGCGTCCACGATCATGGCCACGAACTTGGGGTTGACGGAGCAGAAGTTTCCGTCCCAGGTCATCTGCGAGATGCGCACGTCGTCGTAGCACTGGTCGGCCTTCTGCGGCTGACCGTAGACGTGCCGGAACTTGCTGCTCCTCACCACCTTCAGAGGCATGACGGCTGCAGGGGAGACGAGTGAGGCTAGTGAGGCGGGAGAGACGAGTGAGGCGCGCGAGCGGCTGGAGGAGAAAGAGGAAGTGCTGCTTCTTGCACAAGCGCTTCCTCCGAGCGCTGGTGATGAAACCGTGGCGGGACGCGCGGCGAGCGTTTTGCCGCCGAGATTTGAGTGGCGTTTTTTTTGCGTAGATATCGAGCGAGTCTCTTCGTCGTGGCGACGCACACTCTGACACTTCCACAGACTCACAACTCAAGTCTTTACCCGGAGGTCAAAGGTCATGTAGAAGTTCCCCTGATGTCTAGTAAAAATTTCTATTAATCCTGATGAATTATTTCAACGTATATTACATCATAACACGTTATTTTTTTAAAACTTTTTTCCCTCATTTTACTTTTTGTGTCCGTTTAGAAAAATCTAAATAATTTATAGTAAAATTTGTTTCATTTTTTTTTATTCTATTGGCTATTTTTAATATATATATATATATTTAGAAATATTTGTGGAAAAAAATGGTGGATTTAGGAGATTTAAAAGTTAAAAACGTCAAATAAAATACAATAAAATCAATGTTTTTTATTATTTAGTTTAGTTTAGTTGCAGCCGTGGTGCAAAAAAAAGAAGGAAAAAGTACAAAATAAACTAATAAAATCAAGCTAAACATGCAACAATACTTAAAACGTTGTAGTTTATATCACTTTTTAAATTAAAAATCACTAAATGTTCTTTATATTCACTTAAATCTTTCCAAGAGGCAGGAAATACTCAATACTACAAAAATCTAAAACAAATACATCATATTTAGAGACATATAATTAGAAAACAAAAGAGTTTGATGTTTGAGCTCATGAGGAACATAAGAACTTCCTTCTCGCGTCGAAGCCAGAAGTTCATGAACTAGATGTTGAAGGTCGATGGAACCTCATCAATCCACCGGAGTCACGTCTGCAGTCGTCGGGTCGAGGAAGTAAAGCGGAGACGACTCACCTGTTGCTGAGCAGGACCAGGAGGACGGAGAAGTGAGCGCGGAAGAAGAAGAAGAAGAAGAAGACGGAGGAAGTGAGGGCGTCGGAGCGAAGGGTGGAAGTAGGAGGCGTCGTCTTCGCGGGAGGTTCGAGGGCGAGAAGGAAGTGGATGAAGCGGCGTCATCGGTCGAGGAAGGTCACCTGAAGGTCGTCCAGCAAGACGTTCTTGAGACCATAGTGATCGTCTCGTGGCGACTTTGTCCAAAAAAACATGAAAAACTTTTAAAGAAAGTAAAAAAAATCGACATTTGTTTTTTACTGAAGTGAGTCCAACTATGAGAACAAACAAATGGTGTGTGTACTTGCCTGCTTGAGACCTCGGCTCCTGCTAGGGTTTCGATTCAAGTCATCTGATTAAAAAAAAGAAAACAGTGTCTACGTAACAGAACATATCAGTGCCGGATGGATGAATCATGTTTTTAGTCATTAAATGAATCTTTTGTTTTCAATATCATATAGTTTAGTGTTAAAAACGTAATTTTAGTATTTAATTTAAAATTTGAAATTTCTACTAATTTTCTTTTTTTTTTAAATCACTAAAATGTTTATTTTTACACTGAATCTATGGAAGTATATCAGTGTCATTGGAATATTGTTACATTTTTAAGTTTTAAATGTTGAAATCTTAATTATTTATTTTATTTATTGTGCAAGTATATATATATATATAATATATATATAATTTAATCGAATTATTTCTATATTGAAAGTTCGATTAGTTTATTAATTTATTATTCTTTTTAATAATTAAATTTAAAATATAAGATTCATTTTAATTTATTTTCAAAATGTTTACTTTTTAACACAAATAATTCTATATTATTTCTTCCATAATTATAAAATATAATTTCTGAATATATTTTAATACGTAGCCTTTTAAATTAAATATAAAAATGTTGTTATAATTCCAATTAAATCAATCATTTCTTTTAATTAAATGCTTAAAAAAACACTCAGATCAATTCAAATCTCTGACGATAAATTTCCATATTAATCAATATTGATTATTAATTAAATAAAGGTTTAAAAAAGCACAAATAAAACGAGACAAAAAGACATTTTTAAAAATATAGACTTCAGTTTATTGCACAATCGTTGCCGGAGGAGCGCGAGTCTGTCTGTCAATCACAGGACGGAACACTCGATGACGCAATCGCACCCTCGACCCCTCCCTTCCCCCCCCAGCGTTTAGGTCTGAGCTCTGACGTCACAACTAAAAAAAAAAAAAAGAAAAAAGGAAGTTTGGCTGCGGCGCACATGCTTCTCCAGCAGATGGCGCCACGTCGCAGATATGAGGCGGTGGCGACAGACGGAGCTCACAGAGCTCCTGCAGGACAGACATGACGTCACCATCATCAGTACAGTCAGTGGGGGGGGGGGGGGGGGGGGGGGGGGGGGTCCACCCCCGTCGCGTGGTGGAGGTAGACGGAGGTCAGCTACCGTTAGGGCGCCCTGAGAAGTGGAGAGCCAGGTTGTCGGAGCGAACACCTCCGGCGCGAGAACTGTTCCTTCAGGCCGACGATGCATAGATTGGACCAGCCGGGGTCACGAGGTAAGGCGTGGTCGCCCCCCCCCCCCCAACCCCCCCCCACACCCTGGCTCCACGGTCACATGATAAAAAACATGAGAAGTTTGTAGCGCGATGACATCATCACGAGGGGACGGGGAACGATCTCGGACGAGTTATGCTGACGGACATGACCTCCGTGACATAGACCTGTTTATGAATCAAACGCCCTCCTGGGGTGTCGTTAGCATGTCGCGGCACATGCTAACACGCCTTTAGATTTATTTACACTCGGGAGCCCTTTTTTTTTTTAAGAACCTCTGATGTGACGAGAACTTCGTTAACTAACACCTTGGCTACGTTCATGCATTTCATTCACAGGTGCGTTTCGTTCGGGGGGGGGCGTCGCGTCACCCGGGCGGGTGGAGCTAGACTTTTAATGGGGGTGGGGGGCACGTGTGAGCAGAAGGGCGAGGGGTGCGCAAGCTAGCGGTCGCCCACGGCAACCCGGAAATCTTCCAAGAGACATCCCTGACAAGTTTAGCATCTCAACGGAAACGGACGCTCAAGAGGCGTCGTCGTCGCCGCTGCTAGCATTAGCTGCTAGCATTAGCATCTAGCATTAGCATCTAGCATTAGCATCTTAGCGCTTAACTCGCCCCCGCCCTTCTGCTCGTGACGCCAGAACGCGAGGAGATCCGACGTGGACGTGGAGCACCTTTTGTCGACTGCAGGAGCTTCCACTGATGGGAAACAGGAAGTTGAGAAGTCAGAAACAGGAAGTTCATGTCATGATGTGGGCGTCGCTCCGACAGGTGCGTTTTTTTAAAAATTTTAAAACATTTTTTTACTCGGCCTGACTTCCTCGTTTACGCTCTCGGATCGGATCGTAAACGTTTGTAGAGTTGACGGAAGCTCCTGCAGCCTGCGCCAGAGTGTGCTGGCGACAAATGTTCCATATTCAGTGTGTGTGTGTGTGTGTGCGTGTGCGTGTGTGTGTGTCCACGGATATCAACATTCTAAACGTGACCTCATGCAGTCTCACACCCTCCTCCCCTCCGTCATCCAGCCGCCCCCTCCTGGAGGGCGCGGGGCGGTGCAGGGGGGGGGGTTCAGTCTGACGGACAGTTGTAGCTGTTGATCCACAGCAGGTCGTCCAGGACCCCCCAGTGCAGGTAGAGGATGGAGCCCACCACCAGCACGTGCATGATCTGGTGGCTGTTGCACCAGTAGTCGAAGAGCCCCGGGCGGAAGCGCTCGGGGATGCGGGCGATGTTGATGATGCCGCCCAGCACCGCCAGCGCGTCCATGGTGAGGAAGTGGCGCAGCGAGGTGGGGGAGCCGCCGCCCACGCCCGCCCAGCGCAGCAGGAAGAAGGAGAAGCGGAAGAGCGCCTGCCAGGCGAAGGAGCGCAGGCGCCGCACGCTGCTGCGCGCCGTGACGGCGCAGTAGATGGCGTGGCTGGACAGCAGGATGTAGACCAGCAGCGCCACCGTGCGGGTGAAGGGGTAGCACAGCAGCGTGCTGTAGAGGATGGGCAGCGCTCCTGGGGGGTCAGAGGAGACACACAACACCCGTCAGGCCCGGGGGTCAAGGGTCACATCGAGACGATTTGAGATAAGATGGTCAGGTGATGAACTTTACCTTGACCACAGAGATAATACACAAGTACACAATAATCATAATCAGCGTCCGGTCGTTGTTTTTATTGCCTTGTATTGTATTATTATAGAACTTTTTGTCGACTGCGGTCGTTTAAAAGTGCTTTATAAATAAAGTTGAGTTGATAAACTAAAAATATTTCATCACAGGTAAAGCAACTTTACACTGAAAAATATGATTTTTATTATGTAAAAAAACGAGAGAAAAAACAACAAAATAAAGTAGAATAATCTGAAAAGTACACTTAAAAATGACTATAGAAATGGGAAAAATATCTTAAAATACAGGTAAAACTTTTTCAAGTCCTGTTAAAGCTGCACAATGTTACATTTGGACTTAAAAAAAGACTTTATTGTTACGTTTCAAAATGGGAAAAGGCTAAAAATTAGAGGCGTGTATTGTCAAGAATCTGTTGATACAATAAGTATCACGATACAGGAACAACGACACGATATATCATGATAGTGTAGTAACAAGGATATATGTGTAGTATTGTGGAGTACTTGACTCTGGTGTTGTAGTATTTACAGACCATATGACTCTTGATGAAGTCGTAACTGCTTTCATTTGTTTTTAAACCAAAATATGTCCAAACATCAGCTTTAAAAACTGCTGGAGTCACTGTATCCTCTCGTCCTCAGTCATCACCTGGAATGACCTTGAATCCTTTAACTGCGGAGGACATAACGACTGCTTGCAAAGGTTTAATTGCAAGAAAAAAACTAACAAACGCCGTGAATATTTGCATGTTGATTTAAAATAAAAATTATGAAATTGTGTTTTATTGCATTTTTTATTGCAATTTAAACAATATAAGAACTGTGATGCAAATGAAACCTGGTTATATCAAAGTCTATTGTTTTGATAAAAAAAAATGTTTTCTGTGGTCGTCCTCAACGTACGCCTACTTTCCATCAAATTATCTCGTTTACATCTCGAGTTTTTGCTTCTTTTATTTCCACTTCTATAGTCTATTTCATTGACGAGATGTAATCACTGCTGTCATCTAGCGGCCGTTAGGGTAATTGCAACAGGAAAAGAAAAACAACGTAAATATTTGCTTTATGTTGATTGTAAATAAATTAAAACAACTCGAATTATTTTATTTAATAGACTTTTTATTGAAATATAAACACTAAAATAGCTATGATATTCAAAAATACAATATTAAAATATTAAAATAAAATAATTAATAATATTGTTGGAAAAACTGAGCGACAACAATCATTCATAATCTGCTCAATAATGAATATATAAAATAAATAAATAAAATTTAATAAAATAAACGTACAGCTCGAAAATATCTTGAAAGAAGTAGAAAAATATGTTTAATTTAGGACTCCCGCTTAGATTTCACCCGCATTTTTTTGGGCGCCAAGAAGTAAATAATCGCCGAGGTCAGCGTCCCGCGGTGATTAAAAACCATCCGCCGCTCGGACGTATTGATCGATCCACGAACGGCTAAGAGGCGGATCGATGCGGCTACACCTCGGAGACTTCCTGAGAGAACGAGCGCCGAGACTCACCCAGAGTGTTGATCATGCAGATCCCGCACACGTCCAGCTTCAGCAGGGTGTGGTAGACCGGCTCGCCGCCCTCGTGGTTCATGAACAGGTGGTAGACCACCGAGCCCAGCTGCGGCGACAGGCACGCCAGGAAGTGCACCACGCCCAGCCACGTGACGCTGATCTGGGACCAGGGGATGTTGAGAGGGAGTAGCACCAGGAAGCAGAGCAGAGGGATGCCTGAGGACCACACCAGACGCAGAGGTCACGACCCAAAGATGGTGGACACGAACACAAGACGCAGTGTTACGGTGGTGGTAGCGATGTTAGCCACTAGCTAAGCTAGCAGGTAAAGCATTCAGTTTAAAGTATTCTTTACTTTACAGTGAAAAACAACGTTTATTAGACACTTTCCATCCATCGTGTGTTACGGGGTAATTGGTTTTACCACACTACAGCTAGCAATGTTAGCCGCTAGCTAGGCTAGCAAGTATAGCATTCAGTTTAAAGTATTCTTTACTTTATATAAGAGTGAAAAACAAAAGTTCATTAGCCACTTTGCATCTATCCTATGTAACGTGGTGGTAAATTTCACTTCTTAACAGCTAGCAATGTTAGCCACTAACTAAGCTAGCAAATATAGCATCCAGTTTAATATATCCTTCAATTAAATTACACCTGACAACAAAGTTCATCGTAACACTTTCTATCTATCGTGTGTTACGGGGTAATATGTTTCACCTCACTACAGCTAGCAATGTTAGCCGCTAACTAAGCTAGCAAATATAGCATCCAGTTTAATATATCCTTCAATGTATATTACACCTGACAACAAAGTTCATCGTAACACTTTCTATCTATCGTGTGTTACGGGGTAATATGTTTCACCTCACTACAGCTTGCAATGTTAGCCGCTAGCTAGGCTAGCAAGTATAGCATTCGGTGTAATATATCCTTCAATGTATATTACAACTGAAAACAAAGTTCATTGGACACTTCGCATCTATCGTATGTTACGTGGTGGTAAATTTCAACTCACTACAGCTAGCAATGTTAGCTCCTAGCTAAGATGGCAAGTTTAGCATTCAGTTTAATATATCCTTCAATGTATATTACAACTGAAAACAAAGTTCATCGTAACACTTTCTGTCTATCGTGTGTTACGGGGTAATATGTTTCACCTCACTACAGCTAACAATGTTAGCCGCTAGCTAGGCTAGCAAGTATAGCCTTCAGTTTACTACATCCTTCAATGTATATAACAACTGAAAACAAAGTTCATTAGACACTTTGCATCTATCATAGGTTACGGGGTGGTAGATTTCACCTCACTGTGATTAGCAATGTTAGCCACTAGCTTAGCTAGAAAGTATAGCATTCAGTTTAAACTACTCTTTACTTTATATTACAGTGAAAACCAAGTTCATTACACACTCTCCATCCATCGTATGTTATGTGGTGGTAGATTTCACCTCACTGTGATTAGCAATGTTAGCCACTCGCTAAGCTACCAAGTATAGCATTACGTTTAAAGTAATCTTTTCTTCATATTATAGTTGAAAAAAAACCATTATCTCACCAATATCTACCAAAAACATTCCTATCAAACTGTGCTGAAGAACTTGGTTCCAGAGTTGAATTGATAATAATTGAATTCAATAATTTCTATATTTAAAGGTTTAATTTCATATTTCAATGATTTAATGAAATAGTTTTTCCAATATTATGTTGATTTTTTTGTTTTATTATATAATTCAATTCAATAAAAAGTATATTGAAAGTTTAATTTGATTTTTTTTTTGTGTGTATTTAATCATTAATTAAATTCATATATATATATATCATGTTGGGACAATATCCACACATTTGTATAATGAATTTAAATGTGTGTTCAAAATTATTTAAATTTAATTATTAAAAAAAACTAAATTCTACCCGTCAACGTAAAAAATATTGAGTTCAATCATTCCAAAAATAATTAAAGCTGAAAAAATGTAAGTCCTCACTAATCTAAGAGCACCGTCACTGAAACACTTGAATGTAATTTGACTCTGAAATAGTTGCAAACATCTGACGGATCGTGAAACGCGAGCGTCTAGAATCCTGCGCAGCTGCTAGTTCAACTTTAACGCCGACATCATCAGCGTCCTCTTCTTTTAGTGCAGACGCTGCCGTTTACAATGTCACCGATTGTCCGGTCAGGTGATCTGAGTCTATTTTTAGGGGTTTATCGCGGCTCCTCGGACGCCTGGACTGGACGTCCTCGTGTGGAGCTGGAGACGCGACACGATGTCCTCCCTCGACGCTCTGATTAAAACCTGGATTGAGACTCGGATTAAGGAAAGTTTTGAAGAACGTCTGAAGATAATTACGTGTGTATTGTCGTATAAACTCACTGAACGAAGCGGCTTCTGATGTTTTAAGTGGTCGCACCTAAATGTGTCGTCCCCCATCCTCATCACACACAAGTGAGGGGTAAGAAAATGTAACTTTTCATGATTCTGTATTGATTTTCAACAGCACTGTATCGATTTAAACACACTAAAACACTTTTTTTGGCTTTAAAATCAGATTACATTTTTATTATAGTTTTTTATGGTTAAGTTTAAATAAAGTGAGTGTAAAATATATATATTTTTCTGAATATTTTATTATTTCTAACATGCAAATAGTCACAGCGTTTGTTTATTTTTTTGTGTTTCAGTTACATTTCCGACCGCTAGACGGCAGCGCTCCGCAGCTAAAACGACGATGACATCCTGGCGTCGACTGAGGACGAGAGGATACTGTGGACTCTAGCAGCTTTTAAAGCTGACGTTTAGACATATTTTGGTTTGAAAACAAATGAAAGCAGTTACGACTGAGGACGAGAGGATACAGTGACTCCAGCAGCTTTTAAAGCTGACGTTTAGACATATTTTGGTTTGAAAACAAATGAAAGCAGTTACGACTGAGGACGAGAGGATACAGTGACTCCAGCATCTTTTAAAGCTGACGTTTAGACATATTTTGGTTTGAAAACAAATGAAAGCAGTTACGACTGAGGACGAGAGGATACAGTGACTCCAGCAGCTTTTAAAGCTGACGTTTAGACATATTTTGGTTTGAAAACAAATGAAAGCAGTTATGACTGAGGACGAGAGGATACAATGACTCCAGCAGCTTTTTAAAGCTGATGTTTGGACATATTTTGGTTTGAAAACAAATGAAAGCAGTTATGACTGAGGACGAGAGGATACAATGACTCCAGCAGCTTTTTAAAGCTGATGTTTGGACATATTAAAATTATTCTGTTTCTCTGGTTTTGTTCATTTGTGGCCACTAGATGGCAGTCATAGTGACTGAAGCCACACAAGTTCCCGGTGAAGACTGAGGACAAGAGGATACAGTAGAGTCCAGCAGCTTTTAAAGCTGATGTTTGGACATATTTTGGTTTGAAAACAAATGAAAGTAGTTACGACTTCGTCAAGAGTCATGTGGTCTGTAAATACTACAACACCAGAGTCAAGTACTGGACAATACTACACATATATACTTGTTACTACACTATCACAACACCAGAGTCAAGTACTGGACAATACTACACATATATATACTTGTTACTACACTATCACAACACCAGAGTCAAGTACTCGACAATACTACACACATATTCTTGTTACTACGCTATCACAATACCAGAGTCAAGTACTCGACAATACTACACATATATCCTTGTTACTACACTATCACAACACCAGAGGCAAGTACTCGACAATACTACACATATATACTTGTTACTACACTATCACAACACCAGAGCCAAGTACTGGACAATACCACACATATATACTTGTTACTACACTATCACAACACCAGAGGCAAGTACTGGAAAATACTACACATATATACTTGTTACTACACTATCTGAGGAATTTAAACTAGCAACCTCTGATCAAGATAATCAGAAAATCATTGGTTTATTTCTTTTATTGACATAAACAGTAGAAAATATTAAACCAAACATCAAAACAATCCAAAAGTCCTCGGAGACTCCGACGTATCTTAGAGATTCTGAACCGACAACCTCCCTCCTGACCAGATATATCCTGCTGGAGTTTTGATTCCGGCGCGAGGCAAACGAGGCGGTGTGAAGTCAAACCATGATGATGCCGCACTTCAAGCTCGCCGCGGTGAGGCAGAGGTCAAAGGTCACGCCACTCCCGACAGCCCCATTTGATTCCACGTCAAGCTGAGTGACAAAGTGTGCCCGTCAACCCGACAAACAGCAACTCCGGTTAGCTTGACGTGCTAACACACAGTAACACACACACACATCTAAACACACACACACATGCGCACACACACACACACACACAGTAACACACACACATCTAAACACACACACACATCTAAACACACACACACATGCGCACACACACACACACACAGTAACACACACACATCTAAACACACACACACATGCGCACACACACACCCACACAGTAACACACACACAGTAACACACACACATCTAAACACACACACATGCGCACACACACACACACACACACACACACAGTAACACACACACATGCGCACACACACACACACACACACAGTAACGCACACACACACATCTAAACACACACACACAAACCTCTAAACACACACACGTACACACACACTTGTCCGTGATTGAATGTTGTTTACCTACTGTGTGACTCTTGGAAGGTGTTGGAAAGGTCACGTCCAGTCGAATCCAAGAGTCACACCTTCGCCTTAAATCATTCAAGCTAACGCTAACAAACACTAACATCCTTCAAGCTAACAATAACAACGTTAGCATTCGACTGAATCATCTCAGGATTCTCCGACTATATTTCTGAAGAAAACTTTTAAGTTACATCACAATTTATTGTTTTGATGACAGCCAACAAGCTACAAAGCTAGTGTTGCTAACCGTTAGCATCCCTTTATTAACAAAGTGGAAATGAGCTAAGGGGTTATAAATAAGGTTGTAGCGACGCACTAATCTTGCGACACAAATCAAAAAAAAATTCGGTTCACAATACGAGTCCATATATTTTGATACACTTGAATAATTTTCGTGACAATATTTGGGAACGCTGATTTACTGAAAGCCAAAATATGTCCAAACATCATCTTTAGAAGCTGCCCGAGTCGACTGTATCCTCTCGTCCTCAGCCGGCAATCTCGCGGGATTTCATTTTATTTTATTTCATTTAAATGGATAAAATAAATGAATGAATATATATATTGAGTTTCAATATTTTGCCCCTCTTGAAATTCTTATGACTACAGATGAACTACTGCCCCCTACTGACACACTCCAGTAATAGATTAACAGGGTCAGTTGCGAAAATAATATAAACAATAACAAAGTGAAAAATATTCTTGCGTCCTGCCGTGTGACCCCTAAAAAGTGTTTACGTGCTAATAGACGTGGCATTTACGTGATAGCAGTTTTCAGTAGTAGTAGTACTCAGGGGGTACTTTTCACCGCAGATTTTACGTTGCCATTATATTCACAGATTGACTTTAAGATTTATAAAAAAGTAATTTCCACTGGTTTACAGGTGTATTTTGGTGCGACCTTGACTAAAACGAGGAAGTCAAGAGTCACAGGAGCAGAAGAAAACATATTTTTTCAAAACAAAAGCACCTTTTTTCAAAACAAAAACATATTTTTTCAAAACAAAAGCACCTTTTTTTCAGACACTAATAGTCAATAGAACAGAAATTTGTTTAATCGTTTCTTCGCCGGGCCTCGCACCACTGCTATAACATCAAGTATCATATAGTTTACGTCAAGTAGTTTTCGAGGAAATACACTCCGGGGTCAAGGGTCGTACTTGGTTACCTTGAGAGTGTTTAAGAGCTTTAAACGACCCGTGATCACAGATATTTTTTTACAAGCGTCCAAGATTAGAGATTAACACAACTTTTGTGTTACAAGGTGTCGCAAGAGGAAAGTAAGTAAGTAATTTTTATTTGTATAGCGCTTTTCCAGACCAGGGTCACAAAGCGCTTAAACAATCAAAACAATATTCAATAAAGTATATATTTTAAAGGTCAAGATAAAACTGATTGTTACAAGATCCAGATCATGTTGTGACAACATTCAAGTTTAGAGTTTTTTCTCAGTTGAAACAGTTTAACATGTATTTATCAAAAACAACACCCAGGTTTCTCAGGCTCAGTTTGACGGACTGACTGAAAAAAAAGATCAAGTAAACATATTAAAATATACATTTTCTTGGGATCAACTTCCCTGGTGACCCTTGATGACCTCCGGCTATGACGTCACTCACCGTGCGTGTAGATGTTCCCGAGCTCGTTGTGCAGGTAGAAGAGGCTCCGGACGCAGTTCTGCACGGACGCCACGGGTCGGTACCCGGTCAGGACGTACCTGTTGAACTGCAGGTGCGGCGGGGAGTTCGCCCAGTCCAGCAGCCGCGGTCCGTTCAGGAAGGCCATCGCGCAGAAGAGGGTCAGCAGGACCCCGCTGAAGAGGCACAGGGCGGACCTCACCCCGATGACCACGTTCAGCAGGACGATGGCGACCAGGACCTTGTGGGGAACCATCTGGGGGGGGGGGGGGGGGTGGTCGGGGTCGTGGGGTGTTAGCGCAAGGTTAGCTCGTTAGCTTGAGTCTCTGGGTTCGCTCCTCGGGACCACCGCTGCTGGGGTCACCCGCGGGGCTGCAGGCACACTCGGCCGGGCGCATACATGATGCGGACTCGGTCACTGAAGGTGGCCTTGAAGCGAGACCGCATCGGGAGACGAGCCGCGGGTCTTCATGGTGGGGAGTCCCTTCCCGGGTGATGCGGCTCCCGAGGTCGGGTCGACCCAGCCGATGATGCAGCGATGGGGTGAGGGACCCGGGTGAGTCCGGAGCGGAGATTTGTGTGAGGGAGGACTTGCTTGCAGGGCCAGCACCGGCTACCGCTGCCGTGACAGCGGCGAGATCCGCGCCCGCGAGAGACGCGCCCGAGGAGTCCTGGTCTCACGGTCCGACAGTCGCGTGTTCCAAAGAGGTCCTCCCGTGGGGTTCAGAGTCATTTTTTTAAGAAGTGTGCGGATCCCCTGAACAGTCTCGCCTGGCGGCCTCAGAACCCCTGCAACGCCTCAGCTCCGAGTCAAGTAACGAAGGAGGAACGCGACTTCCGGCGTCACCTTTCAAAGTAAAATGATTTTCGAGGAATGATGCTTAAAGTTCGTTACGTGACATAAATCCACGCTATGAAACAATAATTCAATAATAATAACAATAATTCAATGAATAACAACGCTATGTATGTATAATAATAATAACGCTATGAAACAATAATTCAATAATAATAACAATAACAATTAATAACAACGCTATGTATGTACTGTATAATAATAATAACGCTATGAAACAATAATTCAATAATAATAACAATAATTCAATGAATAACAAACGCTATGTATGTATAATAATAATAACGCTATGAAACAATAATTCAACAATAATAATAATAATTCAATGAATAACAAACGTTATGTATGTATAATAATAATAACGCTATGAAACAATAATTAAATAATAATAATAATAATTCAATGAATAACAAACGTTATGTATGTATAATAATAATAACGCTATGAAACAATAATTAAATAATAATAACAATAATTCAATGAATAACAACGCTATGTATGTATAATAATAATAACGCTATGAAACAATAATTAGATAATAATAACAACGCTATGTATGTATAATAATAATAACACTATGCAACAATAATTCAATAATAATAACAATAATTCAATGAATAACAAAGCTATGTATGTATAATAATAATAACGCTATGAAACAATAATTCAATAATAATAACAACGCTATGTATGTATAATAATAATAACGCTATGAAACAATAATTCAATAATAATAACAATAATTCAATGAATAACAACTCTATGTATGTATTCTAATAATAACGCTATGAAACAATAATTCAATAATAATAACAATAATTCAATGAATAACAACGCTATGTATGTATACTAATAATAACGCTATGAAACAATAATTCAATAATAATAACAATAATTCAATGAATAACAACGCTATGTATGTATAATAATAATAACGCTATGAAACAATAATTCAATAATAATAACAATAATTCAATGAATAACAACGCTATGTATGTATACTAATAATAACGCTATGAAACAATAATTCAATAATAATAACAATAATTCAATGAATAACAACGCTATGTATGTAGAATAATAATAACGCTATGAAACAATAATTCAATAATAATAACAAATAACAATGAATAACAATAATTCAATGTCACTTATCACCTACTCACGACTGATACTGGTATTATTTCCAGAGTAATCCGATCTTTTTAGAGTTATAGAAAAACATGTTTGTTCATTTTAATGTAGCGACTGGAGATCAGTTGTCTTCATCTTCATCCAAAAAAACACTCAAAAACATCCAAATACCTCCATATACTGCTCGTCTGTAACGTTGTCTTCTTGTATTAAAGCCTCGATATGAGGGATTGTTCTCGGAAAAACATAAATAAGTATGTATTTTAAGATCATTTGTGGCAGTAGTTCCATGAATAACAAGCGACACAGACAGGAAGTACTCTTTGTGTCCGACTGTGTCTTTTTAGAGGAAGATGAAGACAACTGAGCACAAGTCGCTACATTAAAATGAACAAACGTTTATGTCTATAACTCTAAAAAGAACAGATTACTTTTCAATCATGGTGTGAAATGATGACAGAAATGATTCAAGAATAAAAATGAAAATATGAAGGTACAAATAAATAATAAATAAAATAGAATTAAATAGACAAAAAACTTCATAATGTAAAATATTCATATTCATAACAATTCTTAAATTAACAATTTAGACCGATTTCAACCGTTTATTTAATGTTTACAAAAGTTATTAAACAGTATTTCTTCAAGTTAATTTAGGTCAAAACTTGTATCTGAAAGTCCCGCGTAAAAGAAGACACCCCAAAGTTCTGTGGGTTTCTACTCGGTCAACACCAAAGTGGGTCACCAGGAAAACAAAAGAATCAGTGAGCGGTCGTAAGTTTTACTTTGAAGGGTCGACTCGCTCATTTCCTGTCCCGTCCCTGACACCGGGATGCACTTTGATGAGCTCAGCTTTGATCCAGAATAAAGTCAAAAATAGCGAGTCGTTAACGTAAAATACACGAACAAAGATAGTAAACAATTGACTTTAATCATCCTCAAAAAATATTAATAATTGAAATTAAACGATCAATAAAAAATATTTAGAAGTAAATAAAAATTAAGACCAGTGTTGCTCAGCAACATATTTTGACGTCTTTATGACGTCACGAGAATCATTTCCTGTTTTTGATTGACGTAAACAACAGTTAAGTTTTGAACCAATAACATTTTGTTTTTAATTAGAGTCAGTATTTTAAAATTCATAAAGAAAAATTCATATTCTGCTGCAATGGTGTAACGCACACTCAGAGTTTCCGAGGCGTTCCTGAAGGCAGCAGGTGACGCAGTGTAATCTCTGGATGGAGGGATGAGGAAGAATCTCTTCACCTTCACCTCTGACCCCTTCTCTGCTGACACGCCTGCATCATCACTTCTGCAGGCCTGACTCCAGAAATACATCTGCTGCACAAAGATGCTGGAGGCGCCTGATCCACACACCTTAGATACACCTCCACCTCATCCTGACCACCACACACCTGACCTAAAGCCACCACTCAACTGACCTGAAGCCACCACTCAATTTACCTGAGGCCACCACACAACTGACCTGAGGCCACCACACAACTTACCTGAAGCCACCACTCAATTTACCTGAGGCCACCACACAACTGACCTGAGGCCACCACACAACTGACCTGAAGCCACCACACAACTAACCTGAAGCCACCACACAACTGACCTGAAGCCACCACACAACTGACCTGAAGCCACCACTCAACTTACCTGAGGCCACCACACAACTGACCTGAAGCCACCACTCAACTGACCTGAGGCCACCACTCAACTTACCTGAGGCCACCACACAACTGACCTGAAGCCACCACACAACTGACCTGAAGCCACCACACAACTGACCTGAAGCCACCACACAACTTACCTGAGGCCACCACACAACTTACATGAGGCCACCACACAACTGACCTGAAGCCACCACACAACTGACCTGAAGCCACCACACAACTGACCTGAAGCCACCACTCAACTTACCTGAGGCCACCACTCAACTGACCTGAAGCCACCACACAACTGATTTGAAGCCACCACACAACTGACCTGAAGCCACCACTCAACTGACCTGAAGCCACCACTCAACTGACCTGAAGCCACCACTCAACTGACCTGAGGCCACCACACAACTGACCTGAAGCCACAACTCAACTGACAATACTGTGTTGGTTCTGCATTTTAAAAGTCATGTCTATCGGTTAACGTTAGTTAGTAAATTAAGCTTGACTAGAATTCTTTAAACATTTCTAAATTGGAAAATATATGCATGTAAAAAAAACAAGTGTAAATATTTAATTCAAGTTTAGAATAAAGATTGAATATAATAATAAATAATATAGATGTAAAAAAAATTCTTAACAAGTAAGTAAGTAAGTGCATGTGAGATTGATTTGATTTGAAGCTATAAATACCAACATATCTTGTTGATATCTTCAGTAACTCTATAACTCTTGGTTAATGTCAGCTTTGAATTAGAGTGAAAATTCATTTATTCTCTCATGAGAGTCGCGAGGGTCTCGTCTGCGTCGTTCACGACAGATATTTACTGCACGCGACACATGGTCGACGAACAGCTCATGTCAGAAGCCATGGAGAAATAAGCCGAACTGAAACTCGACAATATCACCGGCTCCTCCACTGAGCCACACTTCCTCCACCACTACACAGAATTGTGCGGTCGTGTTGACAGGAAGGCAGACCCTCGTTGTTCTGGTCTCGAAATGTCTCGCTGTGACTCAGAGACCAGAAGCCCCTCCTTGACTCAATTTCCTTGTAAGTCCTGAGACCACCGCGATGTCACCCCCCCCCCCAGACCCCCCTCCCCGCCCCCCCAAACACTCCGTTGTTATAAGAACACCAACTGATAGCGATCGCTCAGACCCGACGAGCCGAGGTGAGTGATTACTTCTGTCTGTTTTCTTTTGTCTTTTACTGATGACAACATTTTGAAGATGAAGTTGATGAGTCAGAACCACTTGTCAGGGTGTTTGGCTTTCAAGTGAAGGGAACTTGAGAGTGAAATTCTTCAGAGAAGCAATTGAAAAAGATATGGAAAGGATTTTGTTTGTCTTTTTGTCAAAAAAGTACACAGAAATGTGTATCATACTCAGAACAGACGAATATCCAAGTGTCATCGGCATATGAACTTATTTGGTGTTTCATGATCATGTTTAAACCGCAGTCGATGTTGATCTTTTTTATCCTTGATTTATTTTATAAATGTTAGTAAGTAAGTAAGTAATAAGTATATATATAGCGCTTTTCCAGACCAGGGTCACAAAGCGCTTAAACAATCAAAACAATATTCAATAAAGTATATACTTTAAAGGTCAAGATAAAACTGATAACACAACAGGAGTTCCAGAAAATCAAGGAAAAGCCTGAACAAATAAAAACATCTTAAGATGTTTCTTGAAAGAGTCAGTAAATGTAACATGAATAATATGTATTAGAGAGTAACGTGTCCAACCGTTTAATTTTGCACACGATCTTTACTTTCTACGGTTGATCATGTAGAAATGTATTTTTATTAAAGTCACACTTGTTAAATGAAAGTGCAACATTTCTAAATTTGAGTCAGAATTTCATCTAAATATTTCACTTTAACGTCAGATTTCAGCTAAAGCTTTTCTTTTTTTGCATTTTTAACCACGACACCTTAACGCGACTTTTCTAATCTCCGTCCAGTTCCACCCTTTTTTTTTTTTACCTTTTCCAGATCAAATCCCCCCTTCTGTTCCCACACGGGAGGAACCATGTTGGCGAGCTTGTGCGTGTTCACGCTGCTGGCGCTCCGGTCCACCCACCAGTCCTGCATCGAAGGCACGCCCGCCCAGTGCGCCAAGGCCGACATGGCGCCCGGAACCAACCTGGCGGGCGAGGGCTTCGACATCACCAAGATGGAGAGCAAGGGTGCGTTTGTGCTGGATATGAACAAGTGGAAGCGCAAGGACAAGAAGTGCACGCTCTGCACCAACCCCTACCTGGAGAACAAGTTGCAGAAGCTCCCTCTGGCCGTCGTGGACTGGAGGCCCAAGCAGTCGTGCAGCAACAAGGTCACCAGTAAGGTTCACCGCTCCAGCGAGTCCTTGATCTCGTCCACCTCCTCCGCGATAGAGAACAACTGGGACATCAACCTCAACTTTCCTGGGATGCGCAGTGCCTCGCTCACGCTGGCCGGGACACACTCCAAACTGGCCGAGTACACCAACGAGAAGACCAAGAACGACAAGTACAGCTTCGTGAGCCAAAGCCTGAGCTGCAGCTACTACAGGTAAGAGGCCACGACATTCGCTGATAGTACTTCAAAAATATGCTCTTAAGCAACCCCCTGGCCTGCATGTGTGTAGTCCCGCAATGCACACTGAATTGGCGCACTCAAATGGCCAGGAAATTGAGTGTGGATCGATGGACACTTTCCACCCTTAACGTCCGCCATCTTAGTGAAGTAGATGAAGCTAAACTGGAGCTACGACGGCGCGTCTTCGAAGCAGATACCGGTGTAAATGTCTCGATAAAACACTCATTTTACCGCCAAAAAATAAAAATAACACAATGAAACACAAATTAACTAATTGATTTGAGACTATACTACCTGTCGAAATTTGAGCACTGCGCAAGTAAGTGCACTGTGTACAGTGTACTGTAAAGCAGTGCACTTAGAGAAGTGTGCGATTTTAAACGTAGCAACTGTCTTTCTCGGACGACTTCCTGTTCGGATCATTAAGTACATCCCCACAACACAATGCACAACTTGGCCCTTGAGGAAATGTACCCACCCCTGCTCTAATGGCTACTTTTTGCCACAGCTACAGGGTGTCCAGCTCCTCCTTGATGCACAGGGACTTCAAGAGAGCGACTAATAAGCTCCCTAAAAGATACACGCTAGAAAACAAGAAGAGTTTCTTCAGACTCATCGACAAATACGGAACACATTACATCACAAAGGTGAGTGAAGTGAACGCCACACGAGTGTTAGTTGATCCATGTGTTCTCCCTCTAGGTCAAATTGGGAGGCGCCATTAGCAGCGTGACCAGCGTCAAGGAATGCTTGGCTAACCTGGAGGGGATGAACGTGGACGAGGTTCAGCTGTGCCTGCAGGCTGAAGCGTCTCTAGACTCAAGGGTGAATGTGGACATCAAAGCAAGTCACTGCAAGAAGGACATTGAAAAGACAGAAGACAAAGCAGCGTTCTCATCCCGCTTCAACGACAGGTAAACGGACTTAAGACGTCCACCATCTGAACAGAACTGTATCCGAGGAAGGTGTGTGATCTTTGTTCTCAGGTTCACTGAAATCAAGGGAGGTCACAGCACCGAACCGGACCTTCTCTTCGCTTCCGAGAAGAATCCGGGTTCCTACAAGGAATGGCTGGAGACGATTCCCCAACATCCAGATATCATTTCATATTCCCTGGAGTCTCTGCACGAGTTGATGCCCGCAGACAGTCCCGAGATGGAGAACCTGCGCCTGGCAATCCAGCACTACATCCTGAATCGAGGTCTGCTGAGAAACTGCAGCAGCAAATGTCAGACCGGTAGCAGCACCGACCGCAGGGACTCCTGCGTCTGTCAGTGCCACAACGATCCTGCCGTCACACCGGACTGTTGCCCCACAAAAAAAGGAATGGCTCGGGCTATTATAACAGTTACAAAAGGGGCTGGACTTTTTGGGGACAGTACCACTGACACCGACGGCTTTGTGAAGGTGTTTTTTAACAAGAAACAAGTAGGTCGTACTCAGTTGATCAACAACAACAACAATCCAGTCTGGAACATGAAGTTCGACCTGGGATCCCAGGACCTGTCGCTGGGCAACAGAGTTAAGTTTGAAGTGTGGGATGAAGACAGCAAATGGGATGACGACCTCCTGGGGGTGTGTGAGATGGCTCTGACGTCAGGAGTGAAGGAAGACCTCTGTAACCTGAATCACGGTAGACTGTTCTACAAGCTGAGCGCGACGTGTGCTCCCAGCCTGGGTGGAGACACGTGCACGGAATACAAGCCCTCGCCGATGCATCCGGACCTGAAGGACAAGTTTGCGTCTCGTCATTCGCACCCGGTGCCGAAAAAACTCCTGGCAGAAATGGGGGTGTTTGTGTAGGAGCCGAACCAGTCGAAATCATGACAGTTTTAATGGTTAACAAACTGAATCGCTTAATTTCTTACATCAAAAACAACTATTTGTTTTCTGTCTGTTAGACACAGATCATGATTGTTTGAAGAAACCAAAGCTGCTCTTATGACTGTAGATTCTAAACTAGTCCCCAAAACTAGGGCTGTACAGCCGCTTCGAGTTGATCACAGGTCTTATCCTGGGAAGAAAAAACAACCTGCTTCAGCTTCATTAAAGTACAATTACACTCTTATGTTGTGTACAATTCAAACTGCATGTTCCTTTCTTTTAGTTAGAGTTTATTTAGCTAAAAACGCCTTGATTTCTATCATTTTGTCACTTTGGGGTCACTGTAGGTTCCTCGACATCACACATTTTAAATCACCAATGCATTGATTCATCATAAAAACTATTTTTAAGATCTTTTTTGTGAACGATGGGATGTCCAAATGTCTAATTATTCCACTCTGGAATATCACTGAATATATTTGAAAACTCAAAACATTGTAAAAAGCTTTTATTGATGTTTGGTCTGGTATGAAAACGCTTGTATTCATTCTGTCTGTGCTTTGAAATCTTTTCATTTGAGCGCAATAAAGCGAATATGGCATCATATTTGATGGATTGATGACTCGTGCATCTTTCGGTTTGTCATTTTGAGCTTCAAGAGAAAAGGAAGTGGTGACATTTCCCGTCAGAGGTGCGACACTAGAAGGGGGGGCGACAATGTGCTCTGGTGCTACCGTGCGACTCGAGACAAAGGTCACTGGTTTAAAGATGTTTAATGTGACTTTTCAATACAGTTTTGGTACGTATCCACGTCTTTTTCGCCATCAGTGGTTTTGGGGGTGGGGGGACTGACGGGGCAACACAGGCTTCTTGGTGCGACAGGACACGCACACCAACGTCCAGTTACACAATGAGACGCACAAGAGACAAACACGGACAATGGGACGGTCCCGTGAAGACGAGCCGCGGGACGAAGATGTCGTTTCAGTTATCCTGACGGGACACGGACACAAAGAAGAGACGCAACAAACATTGAATACAAACAGACGATAAAATGATTTCAAACTCCATGAGTGAGTGTGAGGACGTTTCTTAAATACAGATAGTTCCTCCACACGCTGGACGCTAGAGTGTGTCCCAGCTACTCGGGGTCTGAGATGGGGGACATGCAACACACAAAGACGAAAAACACTGACTATATATGTATCTGTTGTGGACTGTGTGTCTGGGACAAACCAAACACACGGTGACTTTGAGTTGCATCAAGCTGGGAGTTGAACCCGCGACCCTTCCCGGCTGTGAGGCTGCAGGACGACCTACCTTTGAATCCATTGGCCAGCGCTCCGTTCCCTCCGTTCCCGCCGTTGTATTTGGCCGCAAGCTCTCCTGTGAAAAGCACCACGATGAGAAGGTGCTCTGCAGCCAGTACTATGTCTAATAAGTGTCTTAAATAAACTCGCTCGAGTGCCATGAATAATGCAGGTTGTGAGTGCGATTCCATTTAAAATGCACGCGTGAGCTTTTCCGCTACAAACAAGTGTTTAGCCCGGTGTTGATCAGGCGCTACAGACTTGAGGTGAAGTGCACTTGTTCTCGCTTACCCATGGCCCCCTGAGCTGCCCCCAGCTGAACACCGTAACCTGGGCAACACAGAAAACAGGTCACATGACCAAAGAGGGTAGGAAAAAGAACCTCACAAAGGAGTTCAGTTCAGCACCCCCCGGGTCATATGTTCAAATCGATGGACATTTTTCACATGAGACCATAAATGTTGATTCAGAAACGGTCTCACGATCGACAGGATTGAAAGTAACACTCTGAAGCCACAAGGTCTTCGCAGCCTCACCCTGTTTACTGGCGCTTTTGCTTCCCTCGCCGGCGAGGCCGAGCTGCTGCGGGCCGTACTGATAACCCCCGTCACCTGAAGGTACGGAAGGAAACACGACTGAGGCGGGTCCACTTCGGGAGAGGGGAGAACGCAACCGTACCTTCCAGACCGGAGGGGATCATGGGAGCACCCCCGTAAGGAAGTTGACCAGCTCCGGCTGCAGGGAGAGAACGCAAAAAAAAAAAAACGTTTTCTCTCTTTAACAACGTGAGAAGTCGGGTCTGACTGAGTGTGAAAGTTGACTCACCATACTTTCCACCTGCTGGTTCCAGTCCTGCGCCGGTTCCTGAGAAAAGACATGTATTTGTGAAACTCAAGATGTGTCACAGCAAGTTCAGTGTTTGAGGTTCGACCTCACGTTCAGGAAACAGAAGGACAGATTTGTTCAGTGACAAATGAAAACTATGTTTGGAGACCAGCTGAGAGACCTCCAGACTAGAATACTAGTACACGCAGAAACATGTTGACACAGTTTGAACCTGCTGAAGGTATAAAGAACCTCCCGGAAGCTGCCATTTATTCGAA
This sequence comes from Callionymus lyra, assembly GCF_982586985.1. NCBI lineage: Eukaryota > Metazoa > Chordata > Actinopteri > Syngnathiformes > Callionymidae > Callionymus > Callionymus lyra. The sequence goes on along the minus strand of NC_141832.1, from coordinate 7,522,330 downwards.
CAAGGTTGTGTATATGTTTTTCCCACAGAGATGTCATTGTATCTCTGATAGTGCAAATGCTTCTTTAACATTACGTTTATTTGTTTATTTTTAATACATTTACTGGAGATTCTCTTTACTCCAAATATCTTGATTATCTCTGTTTGCTCTCACCAATAAAATTCCTTTCCTTTTACTTTTAATGGAAGTCTCTGTATCATTCTTAATCTCTGATCCTTATCTTATCTTAAACACAGGTCAATATTTAACATGAACATTAATCTAATTTTATTTGAGTCAGCCATCTGGCGGGCCGCATAAAATGACTTGCCGATCCAGATTTGGCCCCCGGGGCAATGAGTTTGACAAACATGCTTTTACACAGTTTGATCACATGTGTCAAACTCAAAGTCTCTGTTTAGTCATTAACTGTTGCCCGCAGGAGCTTTAAATATGAATAGCCTTTAATGAAATTCAAAACTTGTTCCAGGTCCAAAAGCTAGATCACGTCGATGAAAGTCTCTTACCATAAACTCCCTGGTTCTGGCCGGCGAGGCCTCTGGAATTCAGCGCTGAAAAAAGAGGCGAAAATACCGTCAGTGGATCTCAATTGAATTGTTAATGAAGTAGAGAAATAAAAAAATTGAGTATTTATTGGGCCAAATTACTCAAACATGAACATTAAATGCTGAGTCACAATGTTAAATGAGTACCACAAACTGGAGACAGGCTCAGTGACAGCAGGGGTTTCACATAAAAGGGGCGTGATTTTCTCTCTGATCAACTTAATTTTGTCAGTGAAAAATCTCAACCATGCATTGCTGTCAGCTTCACAGAAGAGAGGGGTGACTGGAGCAGCAGGAACACCCTTAACCTCATTCATACATTCTTAATGTGACGCTCACCTGCTCTGTAGCCGTCGCTGTAGCCGTTCCCGTAGCCTGATGGGAGCAACAGTGAATACGTCATCAAGATAAAAGTACTGGGAGTAATACTTCTCACCACCATAGCCGTTTGAGTCCAGCGCGCCCTGATATCCTGCAGCTCCTTCATCATATCCTGCAACGAGTCACGGGTGCTTCAACAAAAGCCGCATGGGTGGACGGCACCGACGTGTCGACTCACCTCGCGCTCCTTGAGGATAAGTGCCGACTCCAAGACCAGCAGCAGCTAAAAAGAGACGGATCTCATTCAGTGCCCTTGGATTGGTTTAATCCGCGCTGTCTGACTTTAGCTAAAGTTGTGGAAGAAAAAAGTTTCACGTACCCGCCTGTTTACCTGCAGCACCACCTAGGTATGACATACCTGTCGGCGGTAAACAAAGTTGGTCAAATCATCCAACTGCTTTAATATTCCAGTTGTTACCTCCTCCGTATCCCATACCGCCCGGGTTGCTTCCGAGATAGTTTCTAGCTCCACCGTAATAACCTGTGAGACACATACGGTTCAATGAACACTTTGATGGTCATGATCTTATCCGGCGCTGATACGGTTGACAGGTTAGAATTGAAGACCGCCATGATGAGTGAGATGGAACTCTGTGTCCTTACTTTTAGCCTGGGTTTTTCCTCCAGCCTTGTCTAGCATACCCAGAGATCCATCAAGTTGTTTCTTAACCTTCTGTGTTGCTGCCAAAGCCATGCCCAGATTTGGGCCCTGCCCGGCAGCTTGGGGAAGACCATATTGGCCTTGGCCTCCCAGAGATTTAGGTCCGTTATAGTTCCTGGCCGCAAGACGCTCCTCTGCAGCAGATGAGTAGATCTGAGGTCTTTGCAGAACTGGTGACGCTTGACTTCCTGTGTTCCACTGTGTTTGATAACTACTGCCAGGATATGGTTTGTGGTCCTTGATGTACTGCTGCTGAGGTACGAACGGCCTTCTTAACTCGCCACCCTGACGCTCCTGGTACCAGTTGGACTGGCTCTGTTGAACTGGCGCCGGATAGCTCCCGAGTCTCTGAGCGGAGACGGGGTTCTGGAGAATGTTCTGCTGTCTTCCATTAGACAGGAAGTCGGCGCTCTTCCTCTTCGGGAGAGGAAGCCCTCCTGATTTGGGTTGAAGCTCCATCATCCTGGGCCCGAGCCCGGATTGATCGTGACCTTTGACTTTTCCCCCCGGGTAAGCGGCGGCAGGTCTGAGCTGCGATCCCGCCATGAGCTGCGCAGTCGTTGGACTCACGCCTCTCCTCGCGTCCGGGATCTTGTCGGCTCCGTACTGATGGCCCAGACCTTTCAGTTTGGCCTTCAGGAGATCTGGACCGGCCTGACCCAGCGACGACGACGACGAACCTGGCAGGGGGGGAAACATCCAAGTTCTCACTTCCACCTCAGCACATTGGTAAAGTTTTGAACACCTGGAGGTTCAGAACTTTGTAGGGGGGGACACAAGACGTGGAGGGAAATGTTGGAGGTGAAGAAGAGGAAGACGACAACTTCTCCTTAATTCTGAGGTTCTGAATTAAGAGCAGATGAATCTTCTCTGCCACAGTCACCGAGAAAGTTGCGAAGTTAAGGTGAGACTGAGGTTAATAAGCAGCTTCGCAGCAGTGACTGTCACCAAAACAACCCAGTCGTTTTTCTCCTTGAGAGACGCTGCTCTACGGTTTCTCGTCTTTAACTCTTGAACCAGGACGACGACGCGATCCTCGATCCACAACCTTTGAGCTTCTTGAACTCTCCGGGATGCTTTGTCTGAGAGTCATGCTTTCTGCCCTGTCAGGGGGTCGGGGTTCATATGATGGGTGAGTTCATCACAACATCATAATAAAGAGGCGCTGAGAGCTAAGACTTCCTCCACATAAACAGGATGGTGGAAACAGAGCGTGGTTCACGACTTGACACCTCTTAAGCGTGAGTGCGATTGTTAGTTCCCATCGACATAAAAATAGTCGATGATTGACACGCAATCATCATGGGCGAGCGACAGGTCGAGTGAGGTCACTCACCGGGCTGCGGTGCTCGATAGCCCAGGCCGCCCTGCGCGCCGTTCACTGGAGGAACAACAAGTCAAAACACGTTCTTCAGACAAAACACTTTCAATTCTGGAGTTTTTTTCAGGTGTTTGTAGCTTCTGTGGCAGGATTTTAAAACATTCATGAAGTGAAACGAATGTTTCTTTTATAGTGGTTTTGACTCAAACATGTGATTCTAACTCAAATAAAATAATTTTCACACTCACTTTTTAACACTTGTAGCAACACTTTCAGGATAGGATTTTATCATGAAACATTTCATTTTTGTTTACCTGGATAAGTTCCAGCAGCTGCACCATAAACTGGAAAAAGAAACAAAACGATTTTCAGGGGTAATAATCTTAACAAATGATTCATATTTGCAGTTTATTTAGGCCTGTGTTGTGCTTCTACTGCTGTCTAACTGTTGTTTGTGCAACTTTTGTGTGTTATTTTATGTGTTACATGTTTTAAAAACATGTATTTCCAATTCATCACTTTGATCTTTGGTCCGTGTGTTGAGTGACATCTGTGATCTGGGGTGTGTTCGCTCAGAACACAGAGTCAGAACAGAGTCACTGAGAGATGATCCAGTTCTACAGGTACAGGTGTACGAGTGTCTGAACCTGACCGAGAACAAAGACACTCCTCACCGGGTTTGGCTCCTTGACCCATCCCCAGTCCGTTGGCCAGGTCGGTCCTCAGTCCAATCCCGTTTCCGAGATTCTGCCCTGAAATCAGCAATAAAATGGTTTAGTTTTATTCGATGTCAACAGGGATTCAAACCCACAACCCTTCTTTTTAGCATCAGAATTTAAAAAAAAAACAGGATTAAACTTCAGTATTTAATCAAATGGATGATTACACAGGGTCATATTTTAAAAATCGACTATTTATTTGTGTCAATCAAGTCATTATTTATTCTCCCTAAATATTATAATATTATAATTATAATATATAATTACCGTAGGTTCCCTGGCTTCCATATCCAGGCTGCTGCAGGCCGAGACCCAGAGATCCAGCGCCACCTGCTAGATGAAAAAATACTTGCGTCATCTCAGGGTCCAGATGAACGACCTCACCACTGATATGTATTTATGGTAGCTCGGGGAGGTCCTTCAGCTTCACCGAAAAGCAACACAAGTGATAAAAAAAAATGTTTTCGGGGCCTTTGGGTCACCTTGACCCTGAGACAACACAAGGGTTAAAAACGAACAAAATGATTTCCAAACAATTCTATAAAAATAGAACGTTAAACTATTGTAAACTTTCTCTATAGCGATTGGTAGATGTTTTATAAAATGAATTATAACTGTTTGATAAAATGGAATTTTTAACATATACATATAATGCATTGATAATAAAACTTCTAACTTAGGTTGTCATTTTAATTGTGTTATTTTCATTTTATTTCATTTATATTATATATTATTTCATTATTTTAATACAAAAAGCAGCAATTGCTGTGTTTTTATGTTGCAGTTTAGGTCCAAATGCAAGTTTCCAAATTTTTGCACTTGAGTACGGTGGCCCTGAGGTCCAAAACAGATTCACAAATGATCACAAATTTTGTGATAATTTACGCTTTTCTTTAAATTCTTTAAAGATACATATCTAAATTTTGCTTAACGCACTAAAACTTCATGCTGCACATTTACAATTTTCTTCTTTAACTTAAGATTGACACATTTATACTTAGCTTCACCCACTGAAGATTGATGCTACACATTTATAATTTTCTTGACATTAAAGATTAACACTACACATTTGTAATTTGCTTAAAATGCTATGTGTGCAAGACATTTGCAATTTTCTTGACCGACTCAAGATTAAAAATACACAATTATAATCTTTTTTTGACACACTTATGATTGGAAATACACATTTTGCAATTTGAGATAACACATGGATTAAAAAACTAACAAAATGAATTTCCAAATAATTCTATAAAAATAGAATGTTAAACTATTGTATATACTCTATAGCGATTGGTATATATTTATGAAGTGAATTATAACTGTTTGATATAATAGATTTTTTAACATGTACATATAAAGCATTGATAATAAAATTGAGTAACTTATAGCTTAACTTCTGACATTTCTCAAATTGTTGACGACAGATGTCAGGAAACTGTTTCTTTTTTTTCTCTTCTTTTTTTAAATGTGCAAAACCACCAGAGAAACTTCCTCATCAGAAAGATGTCGCGGCGGTCAAACGGTATAAAAGGTATAGAAGGTAAAACAAGCCTGCACCTGTTTCTGGCTCCAGCAGAGGGCGATGTTTTTAGAAAATCAATTATTTTTTCTTTTTTTATGTTTTTAAATATTAATTATTATAATAATTATTATAATTAATATTATAATTTTTGTATAAATCCTAGACCATCATGGTCGTGATCATGAAAACTTACCGGCTCCAACAGGATACTGCCCAACTGAAATAAAAAGGAGATATATTTTTATAAATATGTTTATAGACGTCACTTTGTCTTCACTCACCGTCGGTCTTCATCGCTTTGGTTCCGTAACGGTTCCCCATCGCTCCCAGAGCACCGACACCTGAGGACAACATTAAACATTAAAGTTTAAAGTTCATTAAAAGATCTTCATTTGTTCCATCAATTATTTGTGGTCCGGAACATAAATATTATTTAATTTAACGTATTTTATTTTATTTATTCGTTATTTTTAAGCTTATACGTTATTGAAATGTGTGTTATTTTAATTTTGTTATTATAATTTTATTTTATTGATAATATATATTATTTAATTATTTTAATACAAAAAGCAGCAATTACTGTGTTTTTATGCTTCAAATATGGTCCAAATACAAGTTTAAAATGTTAATCAAGTTTAAAGGTGTGTAAACAAATATTTATTTATTTAATATTTAAAATAAATAAAAAATGGAATATCATAAGATTACTAGTTATCATAGGTTAGTTATGTTGGAAAACTGTCCATATTTGATATAGAAATGTAACAGAGTCAGAAAATAAATTCATAGAACTGGGTTGTGTTAAAAAAAACTTAAAATATATATTATATAAGTAGTATTTATTGGACTGAATTGCATTCATCTAGAGATAAACCATTTAATCCTCTGTGTATTTATCTTTTCATATGTTTTCCTAATAGTCTGTTAAAGGCTTAAGATACTATTTTAATAACCTATAATTAATACAGTTTTTCTCATTTACTTTGAACACAAACGTAAGTATTCATGTTAAAATCAAAAACACGTGAAGAAGAAGCAGCTTTAAACGTGTATTAAATTATTTTAAAACGATTTTTTTAGAGTCATAAGCTAACACGCTAACGTAGCTCTCACCTGCAGGCCGAGCACCATTCCCGACCCCTGGAGAGAAAAATAGACAAAATGAAAATGAAAATAAAACCACTTCAACATGATTTTCTAAACACTATTGTACATTAAATCAAATCACACTTTAGCTGAAATATTTAAAACATTGATCTCAGAGGAGAATCACTTAGAAGAATGCTAACGCTACGAGCTAACACTCCAAGCTAACGCTACGAGCTAACACTCCAAGCTAACGCTACGAGCTGACACTCCAAGCTAACGCTACGAGCTAACACTCCAAGCTAACGATACTAGCTAACACTCCAAGCTAACGCTACGAGCTAGCACTCCAAGCTAACGCTTAGTAGCTAATGTGTCAAACTGCTGAAAGATAATAATGAGATTTAAATATATATATTTTATTAATCATGTATAACTTTTAATTTACCTCTGGCTGGAAGAACTCTTCCCCATGAAACACTTTGGGGCTTCACCGCTGAAAAAAGAAGAGTAAAATAAGATGTTTATTTACCAGATGTGTGTTCAAGCTTAATAAAATAATAAAATAAAAATACAGCAGAAGTTTTTTTATTATTATTGTTAGGTCATTTGAAACACATCTAATTCAAAACAGCATGAAACTAAAATCAATTGACTCATAAAATGTTGAATGGAACTTGTGGACGGAGGAGGCAGCGTTGCCTAGCAACAGGCTTCCATTGATAAAACCTGAGCAGAAAGAAGCGTCTGTTCTCCGTGACGTCATCTCACTGTTGGTCGTCAAATGTGAGTCGCTCGCCTTCTTTGATCCGAATCAGATGAGAAGCGACTGCTTCTGTCTGGTGCTCTCATGATACCTCGCACAGGAGTGCGAGTCAGTGAACACATCACAGGGATTCGTCCCGGATCCCGCTGGATGGTCAAAGAAAAGTCCACTTTTTATCTCTGTATCTGATACGTGTCACTTTTCCTCCGGGTACTCCGCCCCGACTGGCTGGGAAAAGTCACAGATATTGTGGCGATAAATTACTTTTTATTCTCGTTAACTATGCGAAAACACACCCGACAAGAATTCTCTATTTTTTCACTTGACTACGGTGGCCCTGAGGTCCAAAACAGATTCACAGATTATCACAAATTTTGTGATCATTTACAATTTTCTTTAAATTTGTTCAAGATTAATTTCTATATTTCACTTAACACACTAAAACGTCATACTACACATTTACAATTATCTTGACTCACTAAAGATTCACACTCAACATTTATTATTCTCTTGAAACACTAAAGATTGATTCTACACATTTATAATTTGCTTAAAACAATGAAAATGTATGCTGCGCATTTACAATTTTCTTCTCTAACTTAAGATTGACACATTTATACTTAGCCTCACCCACTCAAGATTGATGCTACACATTTATCATTTTTCTGACATTAAAGATCAACTACACCTTTGTAATTTGCTTAAAATGCTTTGTGTGCAAGACATTTGCAAGAACTTATGATTGGAAATACATATCACTTATTTCCACACTTAACATTGAAATTAATAATTTAAAATGAGCTTAAAACACTTGAAATGTATGCTGTACATTTGTAATTTTCTTGACACACTAAAGATTGAAAATATACAAGTATAATTTTTTTTTACCCACTAAAGTTTGAAAACACACATTTGTAATTTTCTTGACCAAATAAAGATTGAAAATACACATTTGTAATTTTCTTGACCAAATAAAGATTGAAAATACACATTTGTAATTTTCTTGACCAAATAAAGATTGAAAATACACATTTGTAATTTTCTTGACACACTAAAGTTTGAAAACACACATTTGTAATTTTCTTGACCAAATAAAGATTGAAAATACACATTTGTACTTTTCTTGACGCACTAAAGATTGAAAATACACATTTGTAATTGTCTTGACGCACCAAAGATTGAAAATACACATTTGTAATTTTCTTGACGCACTAAAGATTGAATCTACACATTTGTAATTTTCTTGACGCACTCAAGATTGAAAATACACATTTGGAATTTTCTTGACACACTCAAGATTGAAAATACATGATTGTAATTGTCTTGACGCACTAAAGATTGAAAATACACATTTGTAATGTTCTTGACGCACTCAAGATTGAAAATACACATTTGTTATTTTCTTGACACACTAAAGATTGAAAATACATGATTGTAATTGTCTTGACACACTAAAGATTGAAAATACACATTTGTAATTTTCTTGACACACTAAAGATTGAAAATACACATTTGTAATTTTCTTGACACACTAAAGATTGAAAATACACATTTGTAATTTTCTTGACACACTCAAGATGGAATCTAAACATTTGGAATTTTCTTGACACACAAAAGATTGAATCTACACATTTGTAATATTCTTGACGAACTGAAGATTGCATCTAAAAACTCATAAATAAAATACAAAAGTTTGCTACACATTTACAATTTGCTTAAATGGTCGACAGTGATTTGAGTGTATGATTCAATAAATATTATTTTTTCTAATGTTCCATCGATCAACACGTTACCTAGCAACACGTCAAGCAAATGAAAAATGTAAACTATTATTATTAATTTACAAAGTTGTAGCGACAATCCTCTGGTTGTGTTGAACTCACCGCCCTGCAGGGTCTGCTGAGCGAGCCAGAGCAGCATGGAGGTCTGCAGCAGGAGAGGAACCATCGTGACAGAAGATCAGAAGCTGGTCGAGGAACCAAATCTTATATTTAAAGAATCCTCCTCAGCCAAGCTTTTATACTCTCGCTCCTGATTCACTCCCACCGACCAACCCTTCACACACATCTGTCCACACAAACGCACACATTTGAACCAACACGTCTTGGTACACAAAGACACGCACATTTGAAACCTGCTGACACACAACTGCCAAAAAATGATCTTGATCTTGAGTTTGATTGAAAATGTTTCTCTAATGCATCAAAAATCCTTCTTAAACATTTACAATTTCTGTTACACATCAACAATCAACACTATACACAATTTGTGAATCAAATTCAACTTTAAATATACACTGAAATCCATTCTTAAGATTTATAATTAGCTAAAGAAATTAAAAATTCACTTTACACGTTTAAATTTTAATAGCAATAGTCTAGATAAATCGCGTAACAGAAATTTCAATTTACACATTTTTGCGCTACACGTTTAAATTTTGTTTAACACGCTAACAATTTGCGCTACACGTTTACAATTTGTTTAACACGCTAACAATTTGCGCTACACGTTTACAATTTGTTTAAGACGCAAACAATTTGCGCTACACATTTAGAATTTGTTTAAGACGCAAACGATTTGCGCTACACGTTTACAATTTGTTTAACACGCAAACAATTTGCGCTACACGTTTACAATTTGTTTAACACGCTAACAATTTGCGCTTCGCGTTTACAATTTGTTTAACACGCTAACAATTTGCGCTACACATTTAGAATTTCTTTAACACACTTACAATTTGCGCTACACGTTTACAATTTGTTTAACACACTAACAATTTGCGCTACACCTTAACAATTTGACGAACATGCTTACAATTTGCTCTACACATTTACAATTTGTTTAACGCTAACAATTTGCGCTACACATTTACAATTTGTTTACCTCGCTAACAATTTGCACTTCGCGTTTAGAATTTGTTTAACATGCTAACAATTTGCGCTACACATTTACAATTTGTTTAACACGCTAACAATTTGCGCTCCGCGTTTAGAATTTGTTTAACATGCTAACAATTTGCGGTACACATTTACAATTTGTTTAACTCGCTAACAATTTGCGCTACACGTTTACAATTTGTTTAACACGCTAACAGTTTGCGCTACACATTTACAATTTGTTTAACACACTTACAATTTGCGCTACATGTTTACAATTTGTTTAACACGCTAACAATTAGCGCTACAGGTTAACAATTTGTTTAACATGCCAAAAATTTGCGCTACACATTTACAATTTGTTAAACACGATAACAATTTGCGCTACACCTTAACAATTTGATGAACATGCTAACAATTTGCTCTACACATTTACAATTTGTTTAACGCTAACAATTTGCACTACATGTTTACAATTTGTTTAACTCGCTAACAATTAGCGCTACAAGTTTACAATTTGTTTAACTCGCTAACAATTTGCGCTACACATTTACAATTTGTTAAACACGATAACAATTTGCGCTACACCTTAACAATTTGATGAACATGCTAACAATTTGCTCTACACATTTACAATTTGTTTAACGCTAACAATTTGCACTACATGTTTACAATTTGTTTAACTCGCTAACAATTAGCGCTACAAGTTTACAATTTGTTTAACTCGCTAACAATTTGCGCTACATGTTTACAATTTGTTTAACTCTCTAACAATTTGCGCTACATGTTTACAATTTGTTTAACTCGCTAACAATTTGCGCTACATGTTTACAATTTGTTTAACTCGCTAACAATTTGCGCTACATGTTTACAATTTGTTTAACTCGCTAACAATTTGCGCTACATGTTTACAATTTGTTTACCTCGCTAACAATTTGCGCTACAAGTTTACAATTTGTTTAACTCGCTAACAATTTGCGCTACATGTTTACAATTTGTTTAACTCGCTAACAATTAGCGCTACAAGTTTACAATTTGTTTAACATGCTAACAATTGTGTGTAAAGTGAATTGCAAGTTTGTCCAGTGATTTGTAAATGTGAACCAGGACCAGATTATGCTCAGAGAACGTAAATGAGTTTTCGTGAGGAACAAGAGAGGTTCCTCTGCACGTGTGCAGTCTGTGGACACATCTGTATTACGGACGGTCGCTTCTTCAACGACCATCTCTGGTGTTTAGATCCACGTCTGCCGCCGCCGCCGGGGAAAAGTCCCGTCACACGTGCGGACCACCGCGTCGCCCGCCCTGGTGGTACGAGCGAGAGACAATAACAGACGCCGAGTCACCCAAGTTCACCGGACAAATATTTACGTGGCAGACGAAGAGGAGAGAACATGGTCGTCAACACTGAGTCAGACGGTCCAGCCCGTTAAACCTCGGTCAGTCTGGAGACCCTTTCATAACAACACATGGACACACTGCTTTATATATAGATATAGATATAGAGATAGATATATATCTATATCTATATCTATATCTATATCTATAGATATATATCTATATCTATAGATATAGATATATATCTATAGATATATATCTATAGATATATATCTATAGATATCGATATATATCGATATCTATAGATATATATATATCTACAGTATATATATCTATAGATATATATAGATATCTATCTATAGATAGATCGATAGATCGATAGATCGATAGATCGATAGATCGATAGATAGATAGATAGATAGATAGATAGATAGATAGATAGATAGATAGATAGATAGATAGATAGATAGATAGATATTTATTTATCTATATATCTATCTATAGATGGATATATAGATGGATATATAAATATATATATCTATATATAGATATCGATATATATCGATATATAGATATCGATATATATACAGTATATATACACACATGCATGCACACATTCACAAGCGCAAATACACACACACTCACATACACACACACCAAACCCATAGACAAACACACACATATATACTCACTCACATACACACATGCAAGCACACATATACAAAAAACACACACTACACACAAAGATACACATGCACACATACACATATTCAACACACACACACAAACAAGTGTGTATATGTGTGTACACATACATATATACACAAGCAGACATATACTGACACACATGCACCTCACATACACACACAAACATATACTCACAAACACACACAAATACACACACACATTAATTTACACAAACCTATATAAACATATATAAACACACAAATAAATATACACATATACACACACACTCTCTGACACACAGTAACATTCCTAGAATGTTCCAGACTAAAGTTGGAAAAATGTTCTGGAACATCTGCTTCAGACTGAGATGATCCTCGTGAAGACCTCGGTCTGATGCTTCTGCATCCAGGTATGATGACAGATGTTCATCACACTCACTCATGCACACTCGCTCGCACACACTCACTCATGCACACTCGCTCGCACACACTCACTCATGCACACTCGCTCGCACACACTCACACTCACTCATGCACACTCGCTCGCACACACTCACTCATGCACACTCGCTCGCACACACTCACACTCACTCATGCACACTCGCTCGCACACACTCACACTCGCTCATGCACACTCGCTCGCACACACTCACACTCACTCATGCACACTCGCTCGCACACACTCACACTCGCTCATGCACACTCGCTCGCACACACTCAC